>NW_021604708.1:3821138-3844907 GCF_004785775.1 Grammomys surdaster | reverse complement strand
AGAGAGAGAGAGAGAGAGAGAGAGAGAGAGAGAGAGAGAGAGAGAGAAAAGAAAACCCTCATTTCACTGCATGTCAAGATGACACAGAAGACAGGGAATTAGATCCATGAAAGACAGATGAGAGGCTAGTAATAGATGATTGAGAAAGCAAACAACCAGGTCCAGAGACAAAGGCTTAAAGTCCTGGCACAGTTTTTTGTCCTGCCAGGAGGGCCCCTGCCTGTAGACTGGTCCCACAGTTTAAGGCTGGATCAGGACATGTTTACACCACAGTTGTGGGCCTTTTACAATTCAAACTGAACAAGCTGAAATTAGAGCATGAGGGCCCCTTAAAGACACTTGTAACACATTGTCCTCAAGCAGAAACTGGGCTTGGTCTTCCCAAGTTTCCCCTATGCTTTGCAGATAGTCCTTCTCTGTGTGTGCCTGACTATATGTGTGTCCTCAGTCCTAATAAAAGCCTTTCCTTTATCTGTTGGCTGGTATGATACAGTGGAAAGATGTGGAGCTCATCAGAAAGTTCAAGATGCAATGGAGGTCTTAGACAATGAAATAAGCTGAATAAAAGAGTGGTAGCTTGTCCTATGGGACTAGATGAAGTCGAGTGTGTGTGTGTGTGTGTGTGTGTGTGTGTGTGTGTGTGTTGTGCATGGGGACTGGAGTCTGTTTTCACACCTGTAGCTGAAATTCCAGTCTCACTTCTTGCTGCAGACTAATTTAATTGCCATATTTCTGGTGAGGTATCTGAAGGGCATAAACTCCATTGCTAGGTTGCCTTCACTATCCTCTAACTATTTAGATTTGTAACTATTTTTATCATGTATCAAAAATTTAAATATATGTTCTGATCAAGATTTTATTTTATTGTTTTACAATCTACTCTGACTTTTATAGAGAAATTAAAAATATCAACTCTATGTGCCACTCAGAGTCCAGGCCATTCTTGGTCATGCTGTATCAACAATTATACATCTCCTGTCTACCATTTTTTAAAATTAAATTTAAAGTTTATTTTGTGTGTTCCTGTGTGTGTTCATGTATGTATCTTAGCATGAATGTGGAAGTCAGAGGACAGCATGTGGGAATCAGTTTTCTTCTACAGAGATAGATTAGGCTGTCTTGGTGTCAGCAAGACCTTTTACACACTGAGTCATCTCTCTAGCATCCTGTCTATTCTTAATCTTAAACAACTCTCCATCACTCAGAATAAACACATCTGTCTTCATACCATCTCTGTGTTCTTACATCACTTCCTTTTGAGTGAAATTACATAGACTTATTTAGAAGATACTTTATTTGTGTGGTCCTTTGTATCAGACACTAGAAAAAAAGCTCTAACAAAATTGCTATGAGACCAAGAGAAGCAGTGGATGTTACCTAGAAACAAATAACATTTAAATCAGAAAGACAAGGAGCTGGAGGGATAGTGAAGAGACCTGCTTGTTTTGCAGAGGACTCTGGTTTCTCACCCAACACCCACATTATAGGACTCATGACAGTCTATAGATCTATTCACTAGGACCCAATGTTCTCTTCAGGCCTGTGGGGGCACCTCTACAAAAATGGCATACATTCACACAAACACATTTATATTAATAAAAATAAATATTTAAACTAGACAAACAAGCTATTTAGTAACCTATAGCATAATACTATAGACATCAGTAACTTAAACGTTCTGTGTATATATACTGAAACAAAGGAAAATGTAAATATTTATTCATTATTGTAAAATCAAGCCATGAGGCATCCATGTGTTTACAGGGGTTCCAGTCAGATATGACTGAGAAAATTTAAACAATAAGATAAAAACATGCCTCTAACAATTCAACAATTGTGTGTTCAATGATTTTATTAGTAAGTAGTTTTAAGAAGGTGTCCATCAGATTAATAGAACCCTGTCAATATCTTATTGTACGGACCCAATTTAAGAAATTAGACAGTAAATCCTCTGTTTAAATGGATATAGAATCACATTCTTTCCCAGTTATTTGGTGTTAAAGAGCTAGCTGGATTCTGCTGTGGAGAGCACCCAGGCATTAACAAAGGGAAACTGCAATCAAGCCTTGTCCTGCTTCAGTCACTTATTGATTAATCTTGGAAAAGGCAAATCTACATTTTTAAGTCAACATAGAACTATAGACAGATACCAAATAAAACTTTACTAATACTTGTTTCTAGTTTATTTTTAGCCCATATCTACAGTTTTTATTTATACAGAGATTCTTCAAAATAAGAGTGAAATATTTCAGAGTATTTAAGCCCAATAGCTGGTGCATTGGGCTCCTATTGACAGAATGTTCACTAGATGGCATTATCTTACAGTTCTGAAAAATCTTTTCTATGGTTAGATACTTACAGATACTTACAAATACAGAGCTTATAATAGCTCCATTACACTTTATTTAGCAATCATAATGTAAGGTAAAAGGTAAGAAAAGTTTTGGACTAACATGGTTACCTCAGTATGAGTTTTAGTTAAATTTATGAACTTTTCCTGCATGCTATGAGTCACCATAGTAGCAAAACTAGTTTTACAGATCCTAATTTAAGTGATTTTTCTCAGTCCTGGAGAGATGGTTTAGCTTCTAAGAGCACTGCCTGTTCTTATAGGGAACCCTGGTCCAATTCATAGCAACTACATATTGATTCAGAACCAACAGTCACATCCAGTTTATCACAGAGTATTTGTTGAACTCTTCCATCCCCTACTGGCATCAGGCATGTGCATGCTACACAGTCATAAATGCAGACAAAGTATCCCTACAGTAAATTAATAAAAAAAGAAAGAGTTGAAAAATGAACTCCTATTAAAAGAGTAACCAGTGGAGAATGAGATACTTATATTATTGTAATTTGTTAAAATTACTGTCAGAATCATGCTTGAGTCACAAGATTATTGTTTGAGAATAAACACATGCCTAGACTGTTGCGTGGAATTTTGTCTTAACTACGATATTGTAGAACTGATTTTTTTTCTCACTTATTAAACATATAAATGAGAGAGACATTTTCTTGATTTTTCCATCTGAGCACGCTAACATTCAACCAGAAGCCCATCCTTATGATTCAACACAAGGGAGCAAAAAAGTTGTATAATCAAGTATCAGAAGTTCTCAATCATTTACCATCAAGATATTATTCCTTGAAGAGAGACTTTAAATTAGAGAAAACACACAATCTGTCCAATAGAGGAAAGCAAAACATAGTATCAGAAGGACACTTATAACCTCTCTCAGCTCAGGGGGAGTTCTGTAGAAAAGCTTCGAGTTTAGAACATAGAAGATATGCTGGGGATGTTTGTTAAGAAAGTACCATATAGCCACTGGCCCTTTCCTTGGCACTCCCAAAATATCTCAGGACCATGAGATGGAGAAAAAAAATCTATTTTGCTGTCTGACTTGTTAACATAAAATGACAATAGTTGCCATCACTTTTATGCTGTGATACATTCAGCCTTGTATTTGTAGTGGAATGGATTAGGTTTATGCATATTAAAGCACTGAGTATCCAAAAGAATGAGAAGAATGGAAGGATGTGCCATGCAGACTTTGGCCTGAGCCTCTCCCACAGGTACTATGGTGTATGCATTGACATTAGAGGACAGTCTCTGGAACTGGTTTTAGCTTTCAACTTTGTGGTTCCAGGGATGGAAGCAGAGTTTCAGGGCAGCAAGTTGTTTCCTTGCTGAACCCTCCCACTGGCCCATTATTTTGATTCAATTTCCTTTCTGTCTTCCTCTTTGTAAACAAGATGACTTCTGGGGTTGCCCTTTCCAATTTGTGTGTCTTTGTTCCATAGCCTTGGTATTCTTGGGTATATTTTAAACTCAAACTGATTTTATGGTCTAATATTAAGTAGTATTTTTAGGCTTCAATGCTACATCAACCTGCATAGATTTTTGCAGTTACAGTCTAATAATAAATGGTGTGCCACCCAAAGATGTCCAAAATAGTATCCTGCTAAAATGAAATCAAATAATCTAGTGGGTATAGCCAGAAGAGTAACTTTGAGGAGTTGTGGGGTGGCATTTGACCAAGTGGTCTGAGTTTCCATTCCTGGCCTCTAAGGGAAGTCTGGATTTGATCTCTCTGCGTGGATGCTTTCCAAGATAGATTGCAGGAATGAGAATAACTTGCTGTTGTGCATTTTCATAGGAACAGGGAAATCTGCGAACATGAATTGATAGTAATAACTTCTACATCAATTAGCAAATAAAAAATGCCACAGATACAGCCCATGTTGGCTAGCATTTTATTTTTCTGTTTGTTTATTTCCCAACTTGACACAAGCTAGAATAATTTCATTTGGGAACAGGAACTCTCAATTGAGAAAATGATCCTCAAAAATTGCCTCATACACAAGTCTGTCTGACTTGATCTTGATTAATGGTTGAAGTGGAAGTCCAAAGCCATTCCAAGGCAAGTGGTCGTGAGCTGTGTAAGAAATTAGGCTAAGGAAACCATGGAGCATAAGTCAGTAAGAAGCTTTCATCTATTGTCTGTCTTCAGGTTCCTGTCTTGAATTCCTGCCCTGACTTTCCACAGTCATGGAGTTTGATGTTGAGAGTGTAATCTAGAATAAAACCATTCTTCCACAAGCTGCTTCTCGCCATGAAGCTTTATCACAACACTAGAAATCTTTAACTGAGATTCCTGGGACCCAGGGATGCAGAAATGCCTGCCCAGGCAGAGGCACACATTCCTTCTGGTTTACACCTGTGCCCAGAGCAAACCAAGGGCTCTGGCTCCCTTTTCACTCTTACAACACTCAGAGGAAGATTGACTTCCAGGAGTTCTGATACACCTAGGATCACAAGATCACATGATCACAGAGAGACCCAAGGCTCTGGCTCCTCACCCACTCCTACAACACACAGAGACAGCTTGACTCCCAGGAACTCTGGCACACCTAGGATCATAGGATCACAGGAGCTTGGTCACAACCAGGATCTCAGGATCCCAGGATCCCAGAATCACAGGATCACAGAGAGAGCTGGACTCCAAGGATTCTGACATAACTAGAACTCCTGAAGCAGGAGGGACAGGCTCCAGTCACAGACAGCAAGGCCAGTTAGCGCTAGAGAGAACCAGATGGCAAGAGGCAAGGGCAAGAATATAAGCAACAGAAGCCAAGGCTACCTGTTCTCCCACAACCCAGTTCTCCCAACACACCAAGCCTTGGATACCACAACACAACTGAAAAGCAAGATTCAGACCTAAAATGCCATCTCATGAATATGATAGAGGATTTTAAGAAAGACATAAATAAGTCCCATAAAGAAATACAGGAGGACAAGAGTAAATAAGTAGAAGCCCTTAAAAAGGAAACACAAAAATCTTTTTAAAAATACAGGAAAACACAATCAAACAGGTGTAAGAATTGAGCAAAAGCATCCAGGATCTAAAATTGGAAATAGAAACATTAAAGAAAACACAAAGGGAGATGACCCTGGAGATGGAAAACCCAGAAAAGAGATCAGAAGTCACAGATGAAAACATCACCAATAGAATACAAGAGATAGAAGAGAGAATCTTAGGCATGAAAGATACCATAGAAGACATTGGCACAACAGTCAAAGAAAATGCAAAAAGCCAAAAGCTCCTAACTCAAAACATTCAAGAAATCTAGGACACAATGAAAAGACCAACCCTAAGAGTAATAGGTATAGAAGAGAGTGAATACTCCCAAAGCAAATGGCCAGTAAATATCTTCAGCAAAATTATAGAAGAAAACTTCCCTAACCTAAAGAAAGAGATGCCTATAAGCATACAAGAAGCTTATAGAACACCAAACAGAATGGACCAGAAAAGAAATTCCTCCAACCACATAATAATCAAAGCACCAAATGCACAGAACAAAGAAAGATTATTAAAAGTCATAAGAAAAAATGGTCGAATAACATATAATGGCAGATCTATCAGAAGTACACTAGACTTCTCAACAGAGATTCTAAAAGCAAAAAGATCTTGGGTAGATATCATACAGACACTAAGAGAACAAAAATGCCAGCCCAGCTAATATACCAAGCAAAACCCTTAGTTACCATAGATGGAGAAATCAAGATATTCCATGACAAAACAAAATTTAAACAATATTTTTCCACCAACCTTGCTCTACAGAGGATAATAAAAGGAAAACTCCAACACAACAAGGGAAACTACACTCAAGAAAAGGCAAGAAATTAGTCTTCTCACAACAAACCTAAAAGAAGAGAACCATACAAACATATTTCAATCCCTAACAACCAAAATAACAGGAAGCAACAATAATTGATAATTATGATCTCTCAACATCAACAGACTCAACTCCCCAATAAAAAGACATAGATTAACAGACTGGATACCCAAACAAGACCCAGCATTTTGCTGCATACAATAAACACACTTCAATGACAATGACAACCAATACCTCAAAGTAATAGGCTGGAAAAACAATTTCTAAGCAAATAGTTCCAAGAAATAAGTAGGAGTAGCAATTCTAGTATCCAATAAAAATAGGCTTTCAACCAGAAGTTGTCAAAAAAGATGGAGAAGAAAAATACATACTCATCAAAGAAAAAAATCTACCAAGATGAGCTCTCAATTTTGAACGTCTATGCTCCTAATGCTAGGGCACCCACATTGATAAAAGAAACATTACTGAAGCTCAAAGCACACATTGAACCTCACATAATAGTAAGAGACTTCAACACTCCACTCTCACCAATGGACAGACTATGTAAACAGAAACTAACTAGAGACACAGTAAAACTAACAGAAGTTGTGAGCCAAATGGATTTAACAAATATCTGCAGAACATTTCACCCTAAGACAAAAGATTATACCTTCTTTTCAGTATCTCATGGTACCTTCTCCAAAATTGACCTTATCATCAGCCAAAAACAAGCCTAAACAGATACAAGAAGATTGAAACAATCCCACGCATTCTATCAGATCACCACAGACTAAGGCTGATCTTCAATAACAATAAAAACAACAGAGAGCACACATACACATAGAACCTGAACATCTTTCCACTCAACAATAACTTGGTCAGGAAAGAAATAAAGAAATTAAAGACTTTTTAAAATTTAACAAATATGAAGGAACAACATACCAAATTTATGGGAAACAATGAAAACAGTGCTAAGAGGAAAACTCATATCTCTGAGTGCCTGTGTGGGACTGCGTAAGGGTATCCTGGGTCATGGTTGAGCAGGTGCCTAGAACCCCAAGACTCTGCAGACTCTGCGTGGGATTCTGCATGAGAACTGGCAGGAGTTTGGTGCCACCCGCCCCCCCAGAATCCAGGATCCTGAAAAGCAGTCACGGTCTCCATAGAATTACATTGTTCAGTCACATAGGCCAGGCTATAGGCCTCAGGCCCTAGGGATTTACATACTAATGAAGGCCAGAGGGCAGAGCAAATTAAGCATGCCACCCCCAGATCCTCCCCCAATCCTCCCCCTTTCTCCCTCCCTATATAGCTCAGGACTGCCCTGAGTTTTCAGGGGTACACCTAGATCCATCTACCATCTTCCATGACAATAAATCTTTCTGGAAACAAGGACTTCCTTGTGTCATTGGGGCCTGCCACCGCCAAGGACTCCAGGCCACTGGAACTATAGGGTTTCTCCCAAATGTGGGACCTGCCACAGCATGGAAGCCCCACCGGGGCCCCACTGCTGTGGCAGCCTCTAAATTTTCTCCACATTCTGGCACAACCAACGTGGGGCTTGGAACACCCACGCGACCGCAAGAACTGAACCACCCAACGCGAGGCTGCTGGCCTCTCTGCACCAAAGCCACCAGCTGCGCTTGGATGCCCCATCTCTGTTCTGCTCTACTTCCCTGATTGTGAGCTCGAAAAACGCCGCAAGAACTAATACTGTCAGAAGGTAAGACCGAAGCCTGGAGCCGAATAATCTATCACTCCTCCTGCACTTTTGGTCAGAGCCATCCTGCAGATTTAAATAAGCCGTAGGAGCAACTGAAGCCTTCTGGCCAGGGCTACCCCCTGGTGTAGGCTGAAGGCTCTTCCTACCTCTACTTAAATCCCGACAGCCCATAACGGGTATTGGCGAAGGCCTTCTATCTAGAATCTCTTTATGACAAAAAGAAAAATTCTGGTAATGAAGCGACCAGTTAAAAGCTATTAGAACGGTCGCCAGAATATCTCAAATCTGTGGACAGGCTTAACGTTTTGGGCTTTTGGGAATCCTCTGAGGCCATCAAGCCAAAGGAACGTTCCCATTGGACAAAGCGCTTCTCCTCTTTTCTGTCATGGGCAATTCCACATCACATAAAAAACCACCCCAGGTCAGACAAATATGTGTCCTACTAGAATCCCAAGGGGTGAAAATAACTAAAAAACAAGCCTCCCTGTTTTGGGAGGAGGTCCTTCAGATAGCCCCATGCATGGTTGAGGACAATATTTACAGTGCAGATTCATGGAGTAGAGTAGCCTCTCTTATCAAAAACAGAAACACCCAAGAAGGAAAAAGGCTTCCTCATGGTTTTCTGCCAATCTCAGCTGCGATTCGACAATGTATAAGGCCCTCTAAAACAGGACAGATGAAGAACAATACAACTTTTGACACCCCTCAGTCAAAAGAGACCAAAGATCAGGTTCCCCCAAATCACCCTAGTTCAGACCTCGAAGCCCTTACCCAATTGATAAGAGAGATAAAATCCATCTACCCACTCCTTCCCTCTTATGCCTTAGAGGAAATGCCAAACAGACCATCTGCCCCTCCTACTCCCCCTCCCCCATTCAAAGGCAAGGCTCTACTAAAATACCAAAGGAGCTCTCGCCCTCCTCCCTCCCCCTTACTCCCCAACCAAAGAGAGATGAATCCTCTCCCCCCTTCTGCAAGCTACAAGACTGAGAACCTTCAGAACCTGTAGATAAAACCCTGCAAAAATTCCATAGTCCCTTATACCCCGCCATCCATCACTCAACAGCTTTGCAATTTCAGGGACTCTCATACAAAAACTAACCCTGCCTCCCATGGTACTCAGTAGTCTGATACAGAACCTGTAACTCAAACTACTCAAGCATTCCCAGTTAATATCAACCCTACCCGGGCTAAACCACTTAACTGGTACCCACTCCAAGCCTCAGACCTAAAAGAACTTAGGCAAGCAGTGAAGGAAGATGGCATTCATGCACCCTGGACAAAATCTCTCCTGCAGAGCCATATTGCCAACTTAAATACCCCCCAAGATTGGAGAGATATTTGCCGTTCTGCCCTTCCTGGCCCAATGTTCCTAGAATGGGAAGCCTACTTTCCTGATGAATGCCTTCAACAAGCCAGGCAAAACCAGGAGAGGGATGATTTTAAAGAGTTTTAAAGAGCTCTTTGGCCAGAAAGATTTCTCTACTGGAGCACAACAGGCAACTCAGCCAGTGGGGTACTAGAAGCAGGTCTGTCTCTGTGCCATTCAGGCCTGGAACAGGCTAACTCCAACCTCAGGGTGGCAAGACCCCGCCTACTCCCTGCTCTCCCTCCATCAGTAGCCTGGAGAATCCCTATCCGATTTTATTCTCAGAACTAAAACGAGCTTAGAAAGAAAAATCTCCAACCCCACAGCTAGGGACCTGCTCCTTAAAAACCTTGTTTGGGAAGGCATGACCTCAGAGTCTAGGCTAGCTTGCCAGGGTCTCCAGGAAGAGCATCCTGACAGGTGGATTGTAGCGACTCAAGAAATAGGAACCTTGATGCACCAGGTTGCATCCATAGTTCAGGCATTTGTAGCAGCAGTAAGGAAAGATGGAATCTGCTTCAAATGCGGAGAGGCAGGACATTGGAGGGACAAATGCCCACTAAATTCCCCTCCTATAGCAGACTACAATCCCCTTAAGGCCGTCTGTCCCCAATGTAGAAAAGGTTTCCACTGGAGGAGAAAATGTACCGCCCGATATGATAAGGATGGCAAGCCACTAGAGCCTTTAAACTTCAAATGGGGCAACCCTTAGCCCTGACAGTAAGAGGGACAACTACTCCTGTAGAAGCCTTATGGGTGTCCAGTATCTCACAAGGCTCCCACCCAAAGTTAACCATTAAAATAATAAACCATTCAAATGTCTTATTGATACTGGGGCAGATCAGACAATCTTAAGGCAGCAAGACGTCCCAAAAGACTGGAAATTGATCCCTGGGCCCCAGCTCCTAGGCATAGGGGGTACCTCTCACGTGTGTATCACCAAACAGACCTATAGGTGGGAAGACCCAGATGGGGCTACAGGCCTCATACGCCCCCTGGTGGCTCAAGTGACCACCAATCTCTTGGGGAGAGATATCTTACAGGCCCTAGATATGGTTCTTGCCACCCAACCAGAAAGAGACCACATTAAGATAGAAGACATTACTTATGAAAAAATTAGTACCCAAGGAGACCCAAATAATCCCCCTCCAAATCACCCCCCAAATCTAGAGGCCACTGTCAGATTTGATACTCCCTCCCTTGATTGGCTCTCTGATGAAGCTATCTGGGTCCCACAGTGGCATCTATCAAGGGAGAAAATTAATGCTTTAAAAGAACTTGTAGAGGAGGAGCTGTCTCTACAACACATCTGACACTCCCGCAGTCCATGGAAGACCCCTGTGTTTGTTATAAAAAAAGGCTCAGCAGGGGTGGAGACTATTACAATATTTTAGGGCAATTAATAAAACCATGTGAATCTGGGGGTCCCCACAAAGGGGGCTAACCCACATTCCAGCCAACCCTGCCAATGTTACCCTGTTAGCAATAGACATAAAAGACTGTTTCTTTTCCATCCCTCTCCACCCCCAGGACTGTGCACGCTTTGCAGTTTCAGTGCCCCCCATTAATAACTCTGGCCCAGCCTCACGATATGACTGGACTGTCCTTCCCCAGGGAATGGCTAACAGTCCTATGATTAGCCAGGAGGCTGTAGCCACTGCATTAAAACCCTATTTGGATAAAGGACTCAATGCCTATCATTACATGGATGACATTCTTTTATGGGGGGATGAGTCTACCTCCCCCTCCAACTTAAAGACCAGCTAATACCTTCCTTATCTGCCCTGGGATTTAAAATAGCCCCTCACAAAATCCAACTTATCCTTCCTATTGCATTTTTAGTGACAGAGATCTATTTTACTTCAATACGCCCCCTCAAACCCACCCTTTCCTTCTCCCCAAAATTAACCCTTGCCTCCCTCCAGAGCTTTTTGGGCAACCTTAACTGGCTTCGACCCTGGCTCCAACTCCCCACAAGCCCCTTCAACCCCTCTTTAACCTCCTGAAAGGAGATAAAAGTCCCTCCTCCCCAAGGATACTGTCCCCAGAAGCCATCTAAGCCCTAAAATCTGTCAATTCAGCCCTAAAAGATATGGCTCTTGCTAGATATGTCCCAAGAATACCTGTACATATCCTTATCTTTAACTCCTCCCCCACCCTTGTGGGAGCCCTTTACCAGACACAGGGGGTGCTGGAATGGCTCCATACCCCGATGTGTGGTGCACCCAAAGTCTTAAATGAAGTGGATACACTCGCCAATATGATTAAAAATGGCAGAGATAGAGCCTTACAGACCCTAGGAAAAGAACCTGACGTTCTTGTCACTACCTTCTCCCTCTCCGATGTTCAGTGGCTAAATAAAAATCATTCCCACTTTGCTATCAACTTAATAGGGTTCCCAGAACAAATTGACAATCATTATCCTGACGAAAAATGGGCCTCTGCTCTCCCTCTGTTACAGTGGCTACCCCCCCAAACTATTCTCCAGAGAGCCCATAGCAGGAGCCCCCTCAATATTTAATGATGGGGGAAAGAGGGAAGCTGCAGCAGTAATATACTACTTCCCTGAAGATGAGCCCCCTATCATCCAATTCAAAGAGCTCCCACACCACTCCCCCCAATATAAAGAACTATATGCCATTTACCTAGCTCTAAAGGAAGCCAAAGGCCCCCTTAACCTCTTTTCAGACAGTGTATATGCTGTCAATTTGCTTCCTTGGTTGTCGAGATCATTTGTCAAACTAGATGACAATCCACTCTCCCCTCTACTCATACTAGTTTCCTCCCTCCTACAGGAGAGAGCCTTCTTCATCTATATCCAGCACATCCGAACTCACAGTCCCCTGCTGGGTCCTATATCCGAGGGAAATGCATTTGCTGACCAAATTGCCTCAACAGGGACATTCATAGCCTCCACTGAGCAGGCAGATCAATTTCATTCACGCACACATACAAATCTAAAGGGGCTTCATGCTCACTTCCCCCACATCCCCATTGTTCAGCTCCAAAGAATAATAAAAACATGTGCCTCGTGTGTTTCCCTCATTACCACCCCAGCTTTACAAACCATGGGCACTAATCCCCAAGGCCTCAAATCTAATGCCTTATGGCAAATTGATGTTAGCCATGTTCCCCAATTCGACAGACAAAAATATGTTTTTGTCACCATAGATACTTACTCACGTTTTATATGGGCTACAGCCCAGACCGGTGAAAACTCAAGAAGGTTAATGTATCATATGCTCTCTACTTTTGCCATCATGGGCATTCCTCGACAGATAAAAACTGATAATGGCCCTGCTTTCATTAGTGCTCAATTTAAAGCCTTCTGCGCACGCTGGGAAATAGCCCGTCATACAGGAATCCTCCGCAACCCTCAGGGCCAAGGAATAATAGAAAGAACACACCGGACCCTGAAAGCCCAACTCCTGAGACAACAAACCACCACTTATCCCCCTAATGTACAATTAATGATGGCCCTGGCTACCCTAAACATATTTAACATCTACAAAACCTCCAGATACCCCCCTATTTCCCTCCATTGGCACACACCAAAGCTAGCTCCCCCTATCCTGGTATGATGGTGAGATCCTTTGGATGGAATTTGGAAGGTACCAGACCCCCTCCTTACAACCGGGAGGGGTTTTGCTTGTGTCTTCCCACAGGACCAACCCAAGCCTATCTGGGTCTCTGCCAGAAATGTCCGACACCACCCCGCCAACCAAGAAGAAGGCCTGCCTCTCACTGGCAGACCAAAATCCAAGGAAGAGGAGGAGAAGGCAGAGAAGACACCATGCCCAGAGGAGCAACAGGATCTCCTGGAAGGACATTCATGACCTAATGACAACAGCCCAGGCCATGTGCTCTCCACAAGCCCCCCTCTTCGCCATACTTTTGTCAGTTTTCGTCATCCTTCACGCTAACTCTGCTACCGCCCAGCCTCTCCCTAGCCTTGCCAACACGTACCATTGGAGATTCTATGCTAGGGAAACCTACAACGTACACAACAAGGTTATAGGAACCCAGGACTGCCCACTTGAAGGATGTCGAACCAGAATTGAGATCCCCCTACACCCTGAATCCATCTCCACTACCCCCAGCCCTTTTCTCTGCTTCCCTTACCGAAACACAGGTGAATGTCTCCAGGAGGTCTCCACATATGGAGGTTGCAGATATTGAAGCTGCAGGATGTAGTCCACCAGCCGTGGTGGCACCATGCTCACCAACCTTAAAACTCACTTTCAGCTTTCCATCAGAGATCCCTGGAACGAACGTTGGCGAACCGGAATCATGGGTAAACTTTACCCCAATGGCTATGCCAGATACCCAGTGGCTGACCTACCTGTCTCCCGTGAATGTGTCCCTGCCCGCAAATCTGCCTTTACCCATGCTAATATTATCCAACAGGAAAACCAGTTTCAGAAGGAACTACAAGCTACCTTCTCCTGGCTACAGTACATTCAATATACAGCAGACTTCCTTCCCTTAACAACCCACCCCAATTCTTCCCGATGCTTTTTCTGTGCCTGTCTCTCCTAGCCATTATTAACATCCATTCCCATTAACTTTTCCCTTTATGACCTCCATGGACCCCTGCCTGTGAGGAAAGCACTGGATGTTCCTCTCTTTGACCTACCCCACCTCTTTGCCTTGTAGGGCCCTCCTCAAAACCCCATCTCACATGTGCCCATGACATTGCCATCACCAAATCAGTATGTGTTAGCCCTCCTGCCCTCCTCTGGTGCAAAGGCACTACAGGTGCCTGTATCAACCCTCATTTTCAGGGCTCCTGAACCCCCGTGATTGTTGTCCCCCAGGTTTATCTCTATGAATCAGAAGAACTCACCTTGCAGATGGAAGGAACCAAAAGAAGAGAGAAATCTTCATCCCTCTGCTCATTGGACTAGGCCTTGCTGTTTCGATTGGTGCTACTGGAACTGCTGCAGCAGCCCTTGTCCAAACACAGCATCTGGCTGGTGACTTCCAGGACAAGCTTGACCAGGCAATGGCCTCTACTATGGACAGCCTTGAGTCCCTTCAATGGCAGATAACCTCTTTAGCAGGATTGACTCTCCAAAACCGAAGGGCCCTGGACTTGATGACTGCTGAACATGGGGGGACTTGTGTTTTACTGGGGGAGGAGTGCTGCTTCTATGTCAATGAATCTGGGCTGGTAGAACAAGATGTACAAATGCTCAAAGAACTCTGGGGGAACCTCTGGGTACGCTATGCTCCCAAAACCCCCACCCCTTGGTACTCTAACCCCTTGATGGTTTGGATTCTTCCTCTCCTTTGCCCCATACTAGCCATTGGAGCTCTACTTCTCCTGCACCTTGCCTCATTCAATTTTTGAACCAACAAATGAGAAACATTGCAAAGGTGACCACCAATCAAGTCTTAGTTCAGTATCAAACTGTTCCCAACATAGGAGACACTTATTCTGATGACACCTCTCCTTTATAAAAGAAAAGGGAGGAGTTGTGGGGCAGTAGGCTATGAGAAAAGCCAGAAAGCTTGGCAGAAAGCCTTGAAGCCCCAGAAACCTTGGTCTGAAGAGGATCAGTAGGACGGAAGGTTGCTTCGAACTTCCCAAGTCATATATGGCTCTCTTAGCTTCTGCTTCCCACAACCCCTCCCACGGAGAGGTCCGTGGCCTTTATCACGTAGGAATAACACCTCCATGCAAGTAAGGCATCTCCAAGCCCTCAAACCAAACCAATAGAGGTTATCTGTTCTCCCCCCAAAACTGTATATATATATCCCCAGAGCTCAAAGTAAAAAGTGCTGTGTGGTGTGAGCCCTCCCGCTGTCAGAGTGCTTTCGCGATTTCTCACCAGTCACCGGCTATCCTACGAATCTCAAAGGACAACAACTGTCCTCTCCTCCCTGTGGGCAGAGCGAACTGAGAGAGACATAACACTTTTTTTCCGTGGGCTCTCACGAGCTGCCCCCAGAAAGAGGGAACTGAAAGAGCAAGTTACACTCTCCTGCATTTGGAGGCTGGGACAGAGGTCCTGCTCTGCAACAGAAAAGCGTGCTGTGCCCCAGCACACAACTGTGCTCTCCCTCTTTGCTGCTGCCGCCACTCCCACCTCTGGGGGTCTCGAGCCACCCCGCCATCCCGTCGGCTGCCAAAGGTACCAGGCTGGCTCGGCCGGGGCACCTTCCATGCCGCCCCCAACCCCAGAGTCGGTCCTCCCGCCCCGTGGCCCGGCCTGGAGCGGACGTCAGCCACCGCCGTTGCTGCACTCCTCCTCGTGCCCGGGCGGCCCGTGGTTGCCGTTATCTGCACCCCTTTGCCTCTGTTTACCTTACAGTTTCTTTCTCACAACTAAAAACTCCAGGCTGAGTCAAGAGAAACTGCCTCTGCCTGTCCTCCCCTCCCCCTCTGACTGAGAACAGTGAGCTGCTGACTCTAGGTGCTAGCCTCTAGGTGTCTTCCCCACCATGGCTCAGTTTCACACAAGCCTTTCACTCCTTCTAACTTTCCTATCAAACACGCATATTAATTGCTTTGAGCTTTTCTTCAAAGTTAGCCTTTCTTTTCTCTAAGAAAAACAACAGGGGGAATTCCGTGGCCTCCCTGCTAGAGCACCCAGCCACCACGTGGTAGGCCAACCACCACATGGCAGAACAGGCCTCTCCTCCACTACTTCTAAATCTGCCATTAACCTTTTCTCCCTAACAAGAATACCCACAACAATGTTCATGCTTTCCTGCCATTAATGCCTTTTCCCCTAACAGGAATGCCTAAAACAACAGTGTTTGTGCTTTTCAACCCATTTTTTTTTGCTTTTTGTTTAAATGTCTCCTTTTCACTCATGATATATTCTCAACATTTTTTTCAACTTTTAACATTTCTTCAAGGTTTGAAAGTCATCTAAATCTACTTCTACAGGTTAAATCAACATGCTGATCACCATCTTTCAACTCTTAATTAACAACTAGTTTCCTTTTACAGACAAACTGTTGCTGCATACATAATTAATATGATTTTCTTCCTCAGCCAGCTAAAACAGACTCAAAGGTGACTTCTAAGACTAAAATTTCCTCAAACACCTTTGCTTTCTAGGATCTCAACGGCACACCATGACATGCCTGATCCCAAGTAGCCTAATGCTTACTACACACCCTTTACAGACATCCCCCTGCTGGGGTGCCGCTTCCCTGTTGTGATTATTCTACAGGTGCTCCCACAAGTCCAGCAGAGACTTGTGGAGCCTCCCGGAACTTGCCTAGGATGCCATGATGTCTTCTTACAGCCACACCATGACTGCAGATTCCAGAGACACGCTGAGATCCAGAGACACATGCCAAGATCCAAAGATGCTTACTGAGTCCTATGGACAGATTCAGACCTTCCAGCTACAAATGAACTCTTTTGCCAAAGTAAAATAGCTAAAGTTACATGTTAGTGAGGAAAACGTAATGTCTATTTAGATTAGTCAGATAATACTACCCTCAAACTGTACCACATAAATTCAATTGATTCGATGATCCCTTGCATTCCCTACCCCCTCCAACTCCCCTTACCCTGTGACTTAATGGTGCTAACTCCTCTGGCCTACATAGTGCTTTCTTTAGACTTCCTCATCCAAAGTTTTCACAGTGATCCCCCTTTTTTTAAAAAGTAAAGGGGAGGAGATGTGGGACTGTGTAAGGGTATCCTGGGTCATGGTTGAGCAGGTGCCTAGAACCCCAATACCTGCAGACTCTGTGTGGGATTCTGCGTGAGAACCAGCAGGAGTTTGGCGCCCACCAGAATCCAGGATCCTGAAAAGCAGTCACGGTCTCCATAGAATTACATTGTTTAGTCACATAGGCCAGGCTATAGGCCTTGGGCCCTAGGGATTTACATACTAATGTAGGCCAGAGGGCAGAGCAAATTAAGCATGCCTCCCCAAGATCCTCCCCCAATCTTCCCCCTTTTTCCCTCCCTATATAGCTCAAGACTGCCCTGAGTTTTTGAGGGTATGCCTAGATCCATCTACCATCTGCCATGACAATAAATCTTTCTGGAAACAAGGACTTCCTCATGTCATTGGGGCCTGCCGCCCCCAAGGCCTCCAGGCCACTGGGACTATAGGGTTCCACCCAAATGTGGGACCCACCACAGCATGGAAGCCCCTCTGGGGACCCACTGCTGTGGCGGCCTCTAAATTTTCTCCACATGCCTGCATAAAGAAATTGGAAAGAGCACACACTAGCAAATTAACAGCACATCTGAAAGCTCTAGTAAAAAATAGCAAATACAACCAAGAAGAATAGCAGTCAAGAAATAATCAAACTCAGGGCTGAAATCAATGAAGTATAAACAAAGAACTATACAAAGAATCAACAAAACCATAAACTGGTTCTTTGAGAAAATCAAGAAGATACATAAACCCTTAGATGGACTAACTGGATGGCAGAGAGACAGCATCCAAGTTAATAAAATCCAAAATGAAAAGGGAGACATAACAACAGAAACTGAAGAAATTAAAAAAATCATCAGATACTACTACAAAAGCCTATACTCAACAAAACTGTAAAATCTGGATAAAAGGAATGATTTTCTAGACATATATCAGGTACCAAAGTTAAATCAGGATCAGATAAACCTTCTAAACAGTCTCATAACCCCTAAGGAAATAGAAACAGTCATTAAAAGTTTCCCAACCACAAAATCCCCAGGATCAGATGGGTTTAGTGCAGCATTTTATCAGACCTTCAAAGAAGACCTAACACCAATACTTCTCAAACTATTTTTTAAAATAGAAACATAAGAAACATTACTCAATATGTTCTATGAAGACACAGTTACACTCATACCAAAACCTCACAAAGACTCAACAAAGAAAGAGAGCTTCAGACCAATTTCCATCATGCATATAAATGCAAAAGTACTCAAAAACATTCTCGAAACTGAATCCAAGAACACACCAAAATGATCATTGGCTTAATCGAGTAGTCTTCATCCCAGTGATGCAGGGATGATTCAATATACAGAAATCCATCAACATAATACACTACATAAAGACACTAAAAAAAAAATCACATGATCATGTTATTAGATCCTGGAAATGCCTTTGACAAAATACAACATTCCTTCATGTTAAAAGTACTGGAGAAATTATGAATTCAAGGCCCATATGTAAACCTAATAAAACCATTATAGAGCAAACCAGGAGTAAAAATAAAACTAAATGGAGAGAAACTTGAAGCAATCCCACTAAAATCAGGGACGAGACAAGGCTGCCAATTCTCTCTGTATCTATTCAATATAGTACTCAAAGTTCTAGCTAGAGCAAGAAGATAACAAAAAGAGATTAAGGAGATACAAAATCGAAAAGAAGTCTAGGTATTACTATTTCCAGATGATATGATAGCATACATAAACTACCCCAACGAATCTACCAGAGAACTTCTTCAGCTGATAATCAACTTCAGCAAGTGGCTAGATATAAAATTAACTCACACAAATCAGTAGCTTCCTCTACTCAAAGGATAAATAGGCTGAGAAAAAAATTAGAGAAACAACACCCTTCTCAATATTCACAAATAATATAAAATATCTTGGTATGACTCTAACCAAGCAAGTGAAGTATCTGTATGACAAGAACTTCAAGTCTCTGAAGAAAGAAATCAAAGAAGACCTCAGAAGATGGAAAGATCTCCCATGCTCATGGATCTGCAGGATTAACATAACTAAAATGGCCATTTTACAAAAAGCAATCTACAGATTCAATGCAATCCCTATCAAAATCTCAATTCTTCACAGAGATAGAAAGAACAATTCTCAAATTCATCTGGAATAACCAAAAATCCAGTATATGGAAAACCTTTCTCAACAACAAAAGAACTTCTGAGGTAATCACCATCCCTGACCTCAATCTTTACTATAGAGCAATGGTGGTAAAAACCACATGGTATTGGTACAGAGACAGACAGGAAGATCAATGAAATAGAATTGAAGACTGAGAAAGGAATCCACACACCTAGGGTCACTTGATCTTTGACAAAGAAGCCAAAACCATCTAGTGAAAAAAGAGACAACATTTTCAACAAATGGTTCTGGCAGTTAGCACTTAGCAGAATGCAAATTGCTCCATTCTTATCTTCTTGTACACAACTCAAGTTCAAGTGGATCAAGGACCTCCATATAAAACCAGATATGATGAATCTAATAGTAGGGAAAGTAAAAATGAACCTCGAACACATTGGCACATAGCATAAATTTCCTGAACAGAACATCAAGAGCTCATGCTCTAAGATCAACAATTGACAAGTTGGACCTCATAAAATTAAAAAGCTTCTGTAAGGCAAAGGACACAGTCAATAGGACAAAATGGCAACCGACAGATTGGGGAAAGATCTTTACCAACCCTACATCTGATAGAGGGTTAATATTCAAAATATATAAAGAACTCAAGAAGTTAGACTCCAGACAACCAAATAACCCTATTAAAAATGGGGTACAGAGCTAAACAAAGAATTAACTGAGGAATCTTGAATGGCTGAGAAGCACTTAAAGAAATTTTCAACATCTTTAATCATCAGAGAAATGCAAATCAAAACAACCCTAAGATTCCACCTCACACTAGTCAGAATGGCTAAGATCTAAAACTCAGATGACATCAGATGCTGGCAAGGATGTGGAGAAAGGAACATTCCTCCATTGCTGGTGGGATTGCAAGCTGGTACAACTACTCCAGAAGTCAGTCTGGCAGTTTCTCAGAAAATTGGACACAGTACTACCTGAGGACTCAACTATATCACTCTTGTGCATATACCCAGAAGATGTTCCTTGTAACAAGGACATATGCTTCACTATGTTTATAGCAGCCTTATTTATAACAGCCAGAAACTAGGAAACCCTGATGTCTCTCAACAGAGGAATGAATACAGAAAATGTGATACATTTTTTTTTACATGTTTGTACTTTTATAGTAGGTATTTCCATCCAAAAACATGTTCATTTCAGTAAAATCTTTTAATCACTTCAGTCATTTTTGTTTGTTTGTTTGTTTTTTCAGGCTCTATATTTTTCTTTTTTATTTTTTTAAATTTAACTAGCCAGATGAAACATTTAATGTTTAAAAACTGAATAATAGCAATAATAATAAAAAATGCTTTAAAGTTATAAAATTAAAAAAAGAAAGTTAAAGAAAGATACAATTTTAAAAAATAAGGAGAAGAGGTATGGAGGACAGAAAAGAGAAAAACAAAGAAAATATGAAAAAAATGAAGAAATCCTACTAGATGCATGGATGCTGTTAGAAGAACAAATATGTTTGTATTATGGGGATTTCATGAAGTGAAAAAGGGAGGCAGGCACTGAAAGCCTGTCTCATGTAACACTACAACTTTAACTGAAATCCTCCCAATATCCAAAGACCATGGACACCCAGATACAAGAAGCTAAAAGGACATCAATTGAATTCTACTTTGTTTTCTTTTAAAAAGGGACCTCCAACAAATGTCAAATGTCAAAGGTTCAAGACAAATAATTCTAAAAGCAAGAGCATTAAGTAATATATGAGGCAATATCTGTCAGTTGTACAGCAGGATTTTCAGCAAAGTCTTTATAATTTGCAAGAGAATGAGATGATCTATTCAAGGTGCTGGGGGAAAAAAATGACCCTATCAATTAAAAATACTATACCGAAAACTGAAGAAGGATACTCAAGTGAGCTGCAGCCATGATAGAAGAAACTGAGATGAAGACAACTCTGAGTCTGTCTTCTATGGATAGCAACTCTGCGTTCACCCTTGAGCATTTCCTGGAGCTAATACAGCACTTTGAGACAGACCCTGATCCTAACAAGGAGACTCTGGAGGCTTTGGCTGAGTCACTCACAATGAGCAAAGAAGGCGTTAGGATTTGGTTTATATATCGAAGGATGGAGCTCAAGCAATTGTCTGAGGTCCACACATCTGAGCTGGAGTCAAGGGACATACTTTTCAGTCTTCAGTTGTCAGAAGCACTGAGTCTGGCCTACGAATTAGTTTAATGTACCTCAGGGAGAAGGATTGGAAAAGGTACACCATACCTATCAGGTTCTACAAAGCAGTACCCCAAGGACTCCTCCCAAAATGACCCTGGACTCCCCGAAGCTTTGGAAGCCTTGAAGAGTATTACACTCTCTTCTGGGTACCAAAGCAGAGATGGCATGTCACAGGATTTCTAATTCCCTAGCATATCTACTGTATGCTCTTTTTTTTTTTTATCAGTTTTTCTTTTTCTTTTTTTTTGAACATGAAATGCTTTTTTATAGCATGTTTTACAAGGGGAGGGGGTAAGAGGGGCCAGGTGGTGGAAAAGTACAGAATCTTCTTGGTCTGTGCCTTGAAACATGTCATGGTCTATACAGTACACTGCCTTGAATTATGATCTACCTGCTATTCTTCAGAAGATATGGTATGCTGCTTGATTTATGGTCTCCCTGCTATTCTTCAGAAAATATTGTACACTGCTTTGAGTCTATCTGCAGTTGCCAAGCAGGATCTTGCAGTTGCCAAGCTTCAGGGGCATTGTGCAGGTGGGGAAAGGTAGGGGGTGAGGGTAAGGGCGAGGGTCCTGGCTTCTGGCATCTCCCCCTTCTCTGTTTAGTTAGAGAAGGCATCTTATGATCAATCCCAACTATGTGAATTTTGAATTTTGATGTCTAATTATGGGTGGTCTTAGACAAGTTCACAACCCCAAAACATTGATGTGAGATGAGTCACATTGATGGTCGAAGGCTTTAGGCTGTCAATGATGGGCAATGTCAAGGGACCCCAAGGTGGGTGAAAGGAGGGTGAGAGCCCTGTCTTAGGCCATGTAGGCTGCACCCACTCCCAGCACCACGCACTCCTTTTCGGCTGCATTGGGTGGGCCCCTGGGAAGTGGACCTACAATAATCCCGTCATTGGGCTAACTCACAGCCATTCTAGTCCCTTGTAAATGTTCAAGTTACCAACCATTTGTCAGTTTGGGGTGTAATATTGTCATAAAGGAAGGCTCCCCAATGTTAGCGGCCATATCAAGGGTGGCCTTGGTTTAGGAAAAAGCCAATTTTTGTTGGGGTGATCAAGAGGCCAAGCTCTCTAGCGAGATAAACGAGGGCAAAACAAGGCATACCAGGAACCCTTCTGGAGGGTGTGGAAGTCTAGGGGTCGACCGTAGGGGGAAGCAGGGGAGCTGGCAGCTGTGTCAGTCTCCTGCAGAGTCACTTCTGGATCCTCTTCAATTTTCAGCTGATGGTAATGAACTTCAACCGTCTTCCTGATGGCAGAATCAACCTGGTTCTGAGGACGACAGGTCGCAGGCGATGATCTCTGTCTCACTCAATCTTGATGTTGTGCGCACGTCCTCTCAATGAGGGTCTGTCCGGAGGGGTCCGTGCCTCGAGCCCCATATCTGAGCACCACTTGACCCGACCGGCGGGACCTAGTTATTCGTGGGGGTGAGGAGGACCGCAACCTGCTATTCTTCAGAAGATATGGTACACTGCTTGAGCTATGGTCTCCCTGCTATTCTTCAGAAGATATGGTACACTGCTTTGAGTCTATCTGCAGTTGCCTAGCAGGATCTTGCAGTTGCCAAGCTTCAGGTGACATTGTGCAGGTGGGGAAAGGTAGGGGGTGAGGGTAAGGGCGAGGGTCTTGGCTTCTGGCACATCTGGATTAGAACTTCTAACAGCAAGCATCACGGGTGATTCATTTTTACCTGGAAAGAAAAAAGAAGGGGATTCTCAGGGAGATTTCTCTTCCCTGGATGTAAATTGTTATTCATCATATTTATGGTTGGGCCTGGCTTTGTGGGGGTATCTATTTTTTTCATTAATCTTTTTGGTAGCTGGTTAGCTGTGCCTTCTGTGGTATTGGACAGGCATATCAGTCCTCGCCTCCATAAGGGAACTGGGTCTGGGCCATTCCCTTTATGGGTAAGAGGGTCCTTCCCCATATCTGTGGCAAAGTTTTGTTGGTCTTGGTGGTGCCAAAGGTCACCAACATGGTCAGCAAGAGATTTGCCATGAGCTTTCAGCTTTAGAGAGATAAAAGTGAACAAGGCATGATGGAGAGTATTTCAGGGGGACACCTTCTATTGGGGTACCATTCCCCCTCTTTTGTTTTTAAAGCTAATTTTTCAGAGTTCTTGTAAAATCAGGGCAGAAGCGCCAACAGTCGCTCCTTCCACACTCAGAGAGTCATGAAGACCTTATTTAAGGATATATAAATCTATATTAATAATCTTTTGTCAAAGGACTTTTATAGCACCACTGACAATTAATCAGACTATATAATATATCGATTAGAAATAGCTTTTTCTACTTTTTGTGAGATTACCTCTCTTTTGTCAATTAACTGTTGAGGAAATTAGGGTTTACCTCTCTCTTGAGAATATTGAACAGAGATTTAAATTCTTTTGTGGAGAGCTTAAAATAGGATCTTAGCCAATTAGCAACTCCTAGAAACTTTTGAAATTAATTTAAATAAGGAAGCTCTCTTCATCTCTCTCTCTCTCTCTCTCTCTCTCTCTCTCTCTCTCTCTCTCTCT
>NW_021604708.1:3771299-3821128 GCF_004785775.1 Grammomys surdaster | reverse complement strand
TCTCTCTCTCTCTCTCTCTCTCTCTCTCTCTCTCTCTCTCTCTCTCTCTCTCTCTTTTTTAGACCCTTTATCTGTGTGGGTTTTTTATTGGATATTATATGTATTTACTTTTCAATGTTATCTCCTTTCTCATTCTCCCCCAAAACCCCTTATCCCATACCCCCTCCTCCTAATTTTTGTGATGGTGTTCTCCAAACATCCTCCCAGACTCATCTCCCTGCTCTCGAATTGCCACACAGTAGGGGATCCAAAGTTTCAGGGACCATGGCCCTCCACTTTCACTGAAGTCTAACAAGGTCACCCTCAATTCCCTATACAGGTGCATGAGTCCCTCCTTTTGTGCTCTCTGGCTGGCGGTTTAGACTTTGTGAGCTCTGGTTGAAACTTTTGATACTCTGTCTAGAAAGGACCAACGCATTCATACTTTGGTCTTCCTTCTTCTATGTGAGTTTTATGTGGTCTATATGTAGTTTCTTAGAAATTGTGAGCTTTTGGGCTAATATCTACTTATCAGTGAGTGCATACCATGTATGTTCTTTTGAGATTGGGTCATCTCACTCAAGATGATATTTTCCAGCTCCATCCATTTGCCTAGGAATTTTGTGAACTCATTGTTTTTAATAGCTGAGTAGTACTCCATTGTATAAATGTACCACATTTTCTGCATCCATTCTTCTGTCGAAGGGCATCTGGGTTCTTTCCAACTTCTGGCTATTATAAATAATGCTGCTATGAACATGGTGGAGCATGTGTCCCTGTTGTATGTTGAAACTTCTTTTGGGTATATGCCCAGGAGTGGTATAGCTGGGTCCCCAGGTAACACTATGTTCAATTTTCTGAGATACCGCCAGACTGTCTTCCATAGTGGTTGTACCAGTTTACAATCCCACCAACAGTGGAGGAGTGTTCCTATTTCTTCACATCCTTGCCAACATGTGCTGTCACCTGTGTTTTTGATCTTAGCCATTCTGACTGGTGTGAGGTGGAATCTCAGTGTTGTTTTCATTTGCATTTCCCTGATGACTAGGGATGCTGAACACTTCTTTAGGTGCTTCTCAACCATTCGAGCTTCCTCAGTTGAGAATTCTTTGTTGAGCTCTGTGCTCCATTTCTTAATAGGGTTCTTTGATTGCCTAGAGTCTAATTTCTTCAGTTCTTTCTATACCTTGGATATTAGCACTTTATCAGATCTAGGATTGGTGAAGATCTTTTCCCATCTGTTGGTTGCCGCTTTGTCCTATTGACTGTGTCCTTTGCTTTACAGAAGCTTTGCAGCTTTATGAGGTCCCATTTGTCAATTCTTGGTCTTAGAGCACAGGCCATTGGTGTTCTGTTCAGGAACTTTTTCTCTGTGCCTATGTGTTCCAGGCTTTTTCCCAGTTTCTCTTCTATTAGTTTCAGTGTGGCTGGTTTTAGGTGGAGGTCCTTAATCCACTTGGAATTGAGCTTTGTACAAGGAGATAAGTACGGATCAATTTGCATTTTTCTACATGCTGGCCACCAGTTGGACCAGCACCATTTGTTGAAAATGCTATCTTTTTTCCATTCGATGGTTTTAGCCCCTTTGTCAAAGATCAAGTGACCATAGGTATGGGGGTTCATTTCTGGGTCTTCTATTCTATTCCACTGATCCTCCTGCCTGTCTCTGTTCCAATACCATGCAATTTTTATCACTATTGCTTTGTAGTACAGCTTGAAGTCAGGGATGGTGATTCCTCCAGAAGTTCTTTTATTGCTGAGAGTAGTTTTCGAAATCCTGGGTTTTTTGTTATTCCAAATAAATTTTAAGATTGCTCTTTCTATCTCTGTGAAGAATTGAGTGGGAATTTTGATGGGGATTGCATTAAATCTGTAGATGGCTTTTGGCAAAATAGCCATTTTTAGTATATTAATCCTTCCAATCCATGAGCATGGGAGATCTTTCCATCTTCTGAGATCTGCTTCGATTTCTTTCTTCAGGGGCATGAAATTCTTGTCATACAGGTCTTTTACTTGCTTGGTTAGATTCACACCAAGGTATTTTATATTATCTGTAACTATTGTGAAGGGTGTCATTTCCATAATTTCTTTCTCAGCCAGTTTATCTTTTGAGTAGAGGAAGGCTATTGATTTACTTGAGTTAATATTATATCCAGCCACTTTGCTAAAGTTGTTTATCAGGTTTAAGAGTTCTCTGGTGGAAGTTTTGGGGTCACTTAAGTATACTATCATGTCATCTGCAAATAGTGAGATTTTGACTTCTTCCTTTCCAATTTGTATCCCTTTGACCTCCTTGTGTTGCCTAATTGCTTTGGCTAGGACTTCCAATACTATATTAAATAAGTAGGGGGAGAGTGGGCAGCCTTGCCTAGTCCCTGATTTTAGTGGGATTGCTTCAAGTTTCTCTCCATTTAGTTTAATGCTGGCTACTGGTTTGCTGTATATTGCTTTTACTATGTTTAGATATGGACCTTGAATTCCTGACCTTTCCAAGACGTTTATCATGAAGGGGTGTTGAATTTTGTCAAATGCTTTCTCAGCATCTAGTGAGATGATCATGTGGTTTTTTTCTTTGAGTTTGTTTATATAATGGATTACATTGATGGATTTCCGAATATTGAACCAACCCTGCATTCCTGGGATGAAGCCAACTTGATCGTGATGGATAATTGTTTTGATGTGTTCTTGGATTCGGTTCGCTAGAATTTTATTGAGTAATTTTGCATCAATGTTCATAAGGGAGATTGGCCTGAAGTTCTCTTTCTTTGTTGGGTCTTTGTGTGGGTTAGGTATGAGTGTAATTGTGGCTTCAAAGAATGAGTTGGGTAGTGTGCCTTCTGTTTCTAGTTTGTGGAATAGTTTGACAAGAATTGGAATTAGGTCTTCCTTGAAGGTCTGATAGAATTCTGCACTAAAACCGTCTGGTTCCGGGCTTTTCTTTGTAGGGAGACTTTTAATGACTGCTTCTATTTCTTTTGGGGTTATGGGACTGTTTAGATGGTTTATCTGGTCCTGATTTAACATTGGTAACTAGTATTTGTCTAGAAAATTGTCCATTTCATCCAAATTTTTCAATTTTGTTGAATATAGGCTTTTGTAGTAGGATCTGATGATTTTTTTAATTTCCTCAGTTTCTGTTGTTATGTCACCCTTTTCAGTTCTGATTTTATTAATTTGGATATTGTCTCTCTGCCCTCTGATTAGTCTAGCTAAGGGTTTATCTATCTTGTTGATTTTCTTAAAGAACCAGCTCCTGGTTTTATTGATTCTTTGGATAGTTCTTTTTGTTTCTATTTGGTTGATTTCAGCCCTGAGTTTGATTATTTCCTGCCGTCTACTCCTCTTGGGTGTATTAGCTTCTTTTTGTTCTAGGTCTTTCAGGTGCTCTGTCAAGCTGCTAGTGTATGCTCCCTCCAGTTTCTTTTTGTAGGCACTTAGAGCTATGAATTTTCCTCTTAGCACAGCTTTCATTGTATCCCATAGGTTTTGGTATGATGTGTCATCATTTTCATTAAATTCTAAAAAGTTTTTAATTTCTTTCTTTATTTCTTCCCTTACCTGATTATCAAAGAGTAGGGTGTTGTTCAGTTTCCATGTGAATGTGGGCTTTCCATTCTCTTTGTCATTTTTGAAGACCAGCCTTAGACCATGGTGATCTGATAGGATGCAGGGAATTATTTCAATTTTTTTATATCTGTTGAGGCCTGTCTTGTGCCCAATTATATGGTCTATTTTGGAGAAAGTACCATGAGGTGCTGAGAAAAAGATATATTCTTTTGCTTCAGGGTGAAATGTTCTATAGATATCTGTTAAGTCCATTTGGTTCATAACTTCTGTTAGTTTTACTGTATCTCTATTTAGTTTCTGTTTCCATGATTTATCCATTGCTGAGAGTGGGGTGTTGAAGTCTCCCACTATTATTATTGAGGTGCAATGTGTGTTTTGAGCTTTAGTAAGGTTTCTTTTATGAAAGTCGATGCTCTTGTATTTGGCGCATAGATATTCAGAATTGAGAGTTCATGTTGGTTGACTTTTCCTTTGACAAGTATGAAATGCCTTTCCTTATCCTTTTTGATAGCTTTAAGTTGAAAGTCGATTTTATTCGATATTAGAATGGCTACTCCCGCTTGTTTCTTAGGGCCATTTGCTTGAAAAATTATTTTCCAACCTTTTACTTTAAGGTAGTGTCTGTCTTTGTCACTGAGGTGGGTTTCCTGTAAGCAGCAAAAAGCTGGGTCCTGTTTGCGTATCCAGTCCGTTAGCCTATGCCTTTTTATTGGGGAATTGAGTCCATTGATGTTAAGAGATATTAAGGAGAGGGTGTTGTTGCTTCCTGTCATTTTTGCTAATAGTGGAGACATCGTTTGTGTGGTTATCTTCTTTTGGGTTTGATGGAAAAGGATTATTTTCTTGCTCTTTCTAGGGTATGATTGCCCTCCTTGTATTGGAGCTTTCCTGCTATTATCCTTTGTAGAGGTGGATTTGTGGGAAGATACTGTGTAAATTCAGTTTTGTCATGGAATATCTTTTTTTTAATTGGATATTTTATTTACATTTCATATGTTATCCCCTTACCCCATCCCCCACCCACCCGGGAACCCCCCCCCATCCCCTTACCCCTCCTCCTTCTTCTCCGTGGATGTAACCCCCACCTACCCCCCCTACTCCCACTTCCCCACTCTCAAAATTCCCACCCCCTGGGGTGTCCAGCCTTCATGAGGTCAAGGATCTCTTCTTCCACCTGTGCCCGGCAGGTTCTCCGTCTATGGTAATTGAGAGTTTTGCTGGGTAAAGTAGCTTGGGCTGGCATTTATGTTCTCTTAGGGTTTGTATGATATTTGTCCAGGATCTTCTGGCTTTTATAGTATCTGGTGAGAAGTCAGGTGTAATTCTGATAGGTTTGCCTTTATATGTTACTTGCACTTTTTCCCTTACTGCTTTTAAAATTCTTTCTTTGTTTTGTGCATTTTGTGTCTTGATTATTATGTGACGGGAGGTATTTCTTTTTTGATCTAGTCTGTTTGGCTTTCTGTAGGCTTCTTGTGTGATTATGTGCATCTCATTCCTTAGGTTAGGGAAGTTTTCCTCAATAATTTTGTTGAAGATATTTGCTGGCCCTTTAAGTTGGGAATCTTCACTCTCATCTATACTTATTATCCTTAGGTTTGGTCTTCTCATTGCGTCCTGGATTTCCTGGATATTTTGTGTTAACAACTTTTTGCATTTTGCATTTTCTTTAATAGTTGTGTCAATATTTTCTAAGGTATCTTCTGCACCTGAGATTCTTTCTTCTATCTCTTGTATTCTGTTGGTGATGCTTATGTCTATGACTCCTGATTTCTTTCTTAGGTTTTCTATCTCCAGGGTAGTCTCCCTTTGTGATTTCTTTATTGTTTCCACTTCCATTTCTATGTCCTGGATGGTTTTTTTCAATTCCTTCATCTGTTTGTTTGTGTTTTCTTGTAATTCTTTAAAGGATTTTTGTGTTTCTTTAAGGACTTCATCCTGTTTATCTGTGTTCTCCTCAAGTTTTTTGATAGTGTTATTCATTTCCTTCTTATAGTCCTCTATCATCATCATTAGAAGTGAATTTAGATCTGGTTCTTGTTTTCCTGGTGATATGGGGAGTTCTGGATTTTCTAATGTGGGAGAACTAGGTTCTGATGATGGCAAGTACCTTGGGTTGCTGGTGCTTGTGTTCTTGCGCTTGCCTTTCCTTTCACCATCTGGATCACCTTTGTGCTATCTGTGCTGTCTCTGACTGGTGCCTATCTTTCCTATTATCTAGGTTGTGTCAGAACTGTTTGGGCTGGGTTTTGCTGCTTGGGTTAGAGCTAAGGCCCAAGATGTGCTCGGTGCTCAGGTGGAAACTGGAAGGGGCCGGGACCCTGGGTGAGGAGCGGATTCCTGGGTCCCAATGAGTCCCAGTGGGTCCCAGTGGGTCCCAGTTGCTCCCTGATTGGGGGCATGCACTGCTACCTCCTAGCCTAAGAAACTGCTTGAGCTAGCTAGAGCCACCGAGAGCCCTGCTTCCTCTAGGATCTGTGAGATTGGGTGCAGAGCTGACTTCCGGGATCTACTCGGGCACAGACCGGAAGGAACCCATGCTCCGGGCCTGGAGTGAACTCCTGGGTCTCAGTGGATCCCAGCCGCTCCCTGTTTGGGGGCAAGCACTGCCACCTCCTAGCCCAAGACCCTGCTTGGCACAGAGGTCCTGCGAGCCCCGCTTCCTCTGGATTCTGCAAGATTGGGTTCAGAGCTGCCTCCCGGGATCTGCGAGTGCTCGGGCCCAGACCAGATGGAGCCCGCTCCGGGCCAGGAGCGAATTCCTGGGTCCCAGTGGGTCCCGGTTGCTCCCTGTTTGGGGTAAGTGCTGCTTTTTCCTTACCTGGGATGCTGCGTGAGTTTAAGCTCCTGGGAGTCCCTGTTTCTCTTGGTTTTCTGGGGTTGGGTATGGAGCTGCTGCCTGTGACCTGCTCTATCAATGTGGTACATTTATACAATGGAGTACTACTCAGCTATTAAAAACAATGACTTCATGAAATTCTTCAGCTAATGGATGGAATTAGAAAATATCATCCTAAATGAGTTAACCTAGACACAAAAGAGCACACATGGTATGTACCCACTGACTTGTGGATATTAGCCACAAAAAAACTTGGAATACCCAAGATATACCTCACAGAACATATGAAACCCAAGAAAGAAGACCAAAGTGTGCATGTTTCATTCCTACTCAGAATGGGGAGAAAAGTAGTTATAGGAAGTAGAGGGAGGGAGGGATCTGGGAGGGAGAGAAAAGGGGGAGTGAAAAGGGGGCAGGGTCAGGTATGGTAGCAGACAGAAAAGAAGTACAGAGGGTCAGGAATTTAAACTGAGGTGTAAAAGTGGGGGATGGGAAATTGGTGGTAGCTACTAGAGATTCCCAGATTTGAGGGACTCAAGAGGTTCCCAGGACCCAACAGGGATGATACTAGCTGAAATACCCAACAAAAGGGAGAGAAAACCTGTAGAGACCATATCCAGTAGATAGGCACAGCCCCTGGTTGAGAGATGGGGCCAGTTACCTGTCTCAAAAATTTTAACCCTGAATTTCTCCTGTCAAAAGAAAATGCAAGGACAAAGAGTGGAGCAGTAAGACTGAAGGAATGGTCATCCAGAGACTGTCTCACCTGTGGATCCTTCCTATTTACAGACACTAAACCCAGACACTCTTGCTGAAGCCTAGAAGTGCTTGCTGACAGAAGCCTGATATATCTGTCCCCTGAGAGGCTGTGCCTGACTAATACATATGAGGATGCCCACAGCCATCCATCAGACTGAGTGCTGGGGCCCCAATGGAGGAGATAGGGGAAGGACTGAAGAAACTGAAGGGGTTTGCAACCTTATAAGAAGAGCAATAATATCAACCAACCAGACCTCTAAAGCTCCCAGGGACTAACCACCAACACATAGAGGGACCTATGACTCCAGCTGCATATGTAGCAGAGGACTGCTGTATCTGACATCAATGGGAGGGGAACCCCTTGGTCCTGTGTAGGCTCGATGCCAGCATATGGGAATGCTAGGGTGCTGAGTCAGGAGAGGGTCATTGGGTGGGAGAGCAACCTTATAGAAGCAAGGGCAATGGGGGAGGGGATAGGGGGTTTGTGGAGGGGAAACTGAGAAGGGAGATATCATTTGAAATGTAAATAAATAAAATAACCAAGAAAAAAATAAAAAAGAAACACTAGAAATCTTATTAGAACAAACTAATCTGTTCTGGTCAACTCTTAGATTAAGGTTCCCATCTCCTAAGTGGCTCTGGATTGTGTCAATTTTACAGCTGAATCCAAGTATAACAGCATTCACAGGCAAACCAATGCAGAGTTTCCTTCTGTGTTTGACTTGGAACTGTGTTCTAATGTTTAGTATTTCCATTGTCTGCCTACTAGCTCCTACAGTATTCGGTGTGTGACAAAGCCACTCATAAATCCTTCTCTTAATTACTGTCTACTATATTATACTACTCCTGGTGTAATTTACATGTTCTTAATTCTACATTTTTTTTTTGTAGGAAACAACATAACTTTTATTTGAGGAAGTCAAAGTCTATCTAAACCTTCAGAATTCTGTTCTTTCTTTTGTTTTTGTTTCTCATCTAGACATCTTCTAATTTTCATGCTTAATCAACTGGTCTTCATTATTTACTCTTTTTATATCTTCCTAATTGCATTTAAAGAATTAACATTCCTTCCTTTGGCATCAATTATCAATGACATATCAGGAACTGCTTCTCTTGTCTTGCTACCTACACAAGCTGTTCCAACAAGTCTGCCACAGGAAAGCTGTGAAACTAGATCAAGAAATACAATAATCTTGTATTTAAGCAAAATATAATTCTTTAAGGAAAACAAACCCCTAATCCTGGTTAACTGTGATGTATTGCATCATTAAATTAAAGAAAGAAACTTTCATCCTTGTTCAATAGAGAAGTAAAAGACCCAAGTACATACAGTAAGGGAAGAGAAAGACAAGAAGTGTAAGTCTGTCTACACCAATTTCCGCTCATTCTTAAATGTGTGAAATCAGTAAAAGTATCACAAATCTTTCATGGGGACTAGATCAAATACCTTATTCTCAACACTATGCATTCTACCAACATATGACTTGGGTCCTATTTTTAAAAACTCAAAATTAAATCATCAGTTAATTGGGAGCTAGGACCTTTCCTAGGTTTCAGAGACAGAGATTGGCAGTTCAAGTTCAACAGGCATTTCTAGGAAAAACAAAACAAAACTATTCTTCAAACAGAAACAGAAGTCATTTCCAAAGTCAATATTTTGTTTATTTACAAATTTCATGTGAATAGATTAATAAATAATCCAATGAGCAACAGGAGGAAACTATGTATTTCATCTTCATTTGTTTCTACTCTCTTAGGTTCTCTCAAATGAGGCAAGTATGCTTTCCATTCTTTCATATTTCCTTGGATTGTATTACTGGTACTTTGCAATTAAATACTGTTCTACAGTACTTTAAAAAGAAATACTCTACATAGATTGTAAAATGAATTATAAATACACCTAATGCATCATACTGTAACAGATCAATCTTGCCCATTCTATCATAAGTTCAATGAGAAATATCTGAGATGAATCTGTACAGCTGTCTTTAACCACAAGCAAAAGGAACTGTTACTGGACTTCTAGTTTTGAAAATAATGTTGCAACCCATGAAGGCTTTTGCTCTGTCTGATATACACATTTTGAAAAGTAAAGTTAGAAGGAACCCTTTGCCCAAGCTAAACCAGTTCAGATGGTCAGAGCTATTTACAAAGATTCTCTCAAACATTCAAACTAAGACTGAAACAAAATAAACAAACAGTTATATCTGAAAGATCAAATCTCGGACTGAAAATTTTAGGTCAAAGTGTGACTATCAAAGTAATTATACAGAATTTTGAAATCATTTGTTTCTGAAAAGTAAATGTAATGCATTTATATTTATTATAATTGTTAATCTCTTATCATGATAATTCAATGAGATTCACTGTAATAAATACATACTGCCTTTAACATGTATTGAGGATGTGCTGTCACAACTCCTTCTGCTACTAGAAGTGGTAACCATGAATGATACTTTATGGACAAAAGAGAGCATCAGCTATTTCATGAAGGATGGGAAGATGGAAAAACGAACAGTTGAGGCTTTGAATTTTTCTCAGCTTCATTATTAGCTAAACACTGTCACCATTTGGTAAGTGAAAATCTACCTTTATGCAAATACTCTTAGTATTATGGTACCAAACTCCTGTATTATGCTACCAAAACAAAATTACCAAGTTTTCTAATTTGCATGCTCAAAGAAACAGTGGACATTTATCAATGTCTGATCTCTCTTACTGAGTATGACAACATTTAGTCAGATGTCCATCTCTGTGAATCAGCATAAAGGGGCTGAGAACTGCATAACCAATGGTTAAAAACTCTGGAACATATAATATTGTAGGATAATTCTCTATGGAGAAAGTAAGGGATAAGCAAATAAAACAATCTGCCCAATAAAAGAAAAGAAAACACAACATCAGAAGGAGGACACTTTGAGCAGCTCTCAGCTCTGGGGGAGTTCTGTAGAGAAACTTGGAGTTCTGAAGGTAGAGGACATTCTGGTAGTGTTTGTGGAGAAGAAATACCATGTAGCCACTGGCCCCTCCCATGGCACCCTGAAACACTGCATCTCTCAGGATCATGAGGGTGAGAAAAGTCCATCTTGTTATCCAGCTTTCTGGCAGAAAATAGCAATAATTGCCACTGTTTTTAACCTGTGTTATGTTCATACTGTTGACACTTTTAATGTAATATGGTAAGTTCATGCTGACCAAGGAATTGAGTATCCACAGGCAGAGCAGTGAGGAGAGAATGTGCTGTGGAGTCTTTAGCTTGAGCCTCTGCCACATGGAGTGTCTGGGACTGATGGTGATGGCCTGGACCACAGTGAGGAGACTGCTGATGCAGATGGAGAGACCCCGGGACACTCTTGCCAGGTAAACAACAACTTTACAACTGATGTCATTTAAGAAGTTTCCAAAATTAAAGGCTTCTATTATCTTTAGCATTCCTTTTGAAAGAAGCATTATGATATTCGTAAGTGCCAAGTGAGCAAGAATGAGGTGGATAGGTTTCTTCTCAGTGCTTTGGAACATGTGCATGTAACTCACAAAAACTAAGCTGTTTCCCATGGTACCGAGTCCAGTGAGACAGAGGAAGACTGTGCCCTTGAAAGGGTCCAAAACCATCCTTAGATCTGAAGCAGGAATACTTGATCCAGGAAATACTTTTTGGAAGAAATCATCAAGAAATCCTGATAGGTAAGAGATAAATATCTTTCAAATGATCTTACCATTCTGGAGGATAAGGTGATGATATATATTATTATTCACATTTGTTGACCCTGAACTTTCATTTGTGGCACTCTTTGTTAGCCATGCCATATAGGCTCAAATGCTTTAAAAAAGACTTATTTTCAAAAATCTAAATTTCCTAGCTATATAATTAATTTATATTATAAAATTGAGTCTACTTGTTCAAATATTGATATATCTCATCTGTGCTCTCTCAGTATGGCTGCATTAACACAGGCTCCAATCATCACTTCTCTAAGCATTTTATATTTCATTCTATCACATGTCTATAATCCAGTTCTGTAAGCCATGTGTTCTTGCTAATCTGTCTGCCTGTACCACGTGGCATGTACAAACATCTGTAAAGTTTCATTTTTTTCAACTTAGTGAACACCTCTCAAATTTAACCACATTTTGATATCTACAGCACTTCTTATTTGCCAAGTATAACATTTTGGCTTTCAATTTAAAAAAAAGTTATTTATCTTTCTTATTATTGCATTTTAGGTGCTTAGGGCCCAATATTTTCACTATTTAAAAATTATATAATGAAGAACATAAAGTAAGATTTTAATGTTATCATCAATAGACCCAGATATCTATTGGAACTATCATACTGGGAATGGATGTGGTCAACCACCAAAGCCCTGGTCCCTGGTGCCAGGAAATAGGCTAATCCTAGCTCTGGAAACTGAGGATCATTACTACATATGTGTACATAGTTCCTTACCTTGCTTTCATCATTTCTATAAAATTTAGGACCAATGAGGTGGCATCTGGAGATAGACTGAAATAACTCTCACCCCAGTTTTAGTCCAAATTGTTAAGATCAAGAATTGACAAATGGGAATTCATAAAATTGCAAAGTTTCTGTAAGGCAAAGGACACTGTCAATAGGACAGAACAACAACCAACAAATTGGGAAAAGATCTTTACCAATCCTACATCTGATAGAGGGCTAATATTCAATATATATAAAGAACTCAAGAAATTAGACTCCAGACAACCAAATAACTCTATTAAAAAATGGGGTATAGAGCTTAACAAAGAATTTTCAACTGAGGAAACTCAAATGGCTGAGAAGCACCTAAAGAAATGTTCAGTGTCCTTAGTCATCAGGGAAATGCAAATCAAAACAACCCTGAGATTCCATCTCACACCAGTCAGAATGGCTAAGATTAGAAACTCAGGTGATAGTAGATCCTGGTGAGGGTATGGAGAAAGAGGAACACTACTCCATTGTTGGTGGGACTGCAAGATGGTACAACCACTTTGAAAATCAGTCTGGCGGCTCCTCAGAAAATTGGACATAGCATTACCTGAGGATCCAGCTATACCACTCCTAGGCATATACCCAGAAGGTGCTCTAACATATAACAAGGACATGTTCAACTATGCTCATAGCAGCCTTATTTATAATAGCCAGAAGCTGGAAAGAACCCAGATGTCCTTCAACTGAGGAATGGATACAAAAAATGTGATACATTTACACAATGGAGTATTACTCAGCTATCAAAAACAATGAATTCAAGAAATTCCTAGGTAAATGGATGGAACTAGAAATTATCATCCTGAGTGAGGTAAGCCAATCACAGAAGAACACACATGGTATTCACTCACTGATTATTGGATATTAGCCCAGAACCTTGAAATACCCACGATTCAACTCACAGGCCACATGAAACTCATGAAGAAGGAAGACTAAGTGGGGGTGCTACGGTCCTTCTTAGAAGGAGCAACAAAATACTCAAGGGAGCAAATATGGAGACAAAGTGAGGGACAGAAACTGAAGGTGGGGTCGTCTGAAAATCATTCCACCTGAGTATCCATTCCATGTGCAGTCACCAAAGATAGATGCTGATGTGGAAGTCAGGAAGTGCATGCTGATAAGAGACTGATATAGATGTCTCCTCAGAGGTCTGCCAGAGTCTGACATATTCAGAGGCAGATGCTCACAGCTAGCCATTGAAGTGATCAAGGAGTTCCCAATGGAGGAGTTAAGAGAGAATACTGAAGGAACTGCAGGGGTTTGTGGCCCCATGAGGAGAGCAACAATACCAACCAACCAGAGCTCCCAGGGTCTAAACAACCAGCCTGGGAGCACTTAGAGAGGGATCCATGGCTTCAGCTGTATATGTAAGGGTGGAGGGCTCTGCTGGGCATAGATGGGAGAAGAGATCCTTGGTCTCATGAAGGCTGGACACCCCAGGGGGTAGGAATTTGAGGGTAGGGAAGTGGGAGTGGGGGGTTAGGTAGGGGTATATCCTCGGAGAAGCAGGAGGAGGGGTGAAGGGATAGGGGGTTCCTGGGTGGGTGGGGGATGGGGTAAGGGAATAACATATGAAATGTAAATAAAACATCCAGTAAAAAAAAGAAAATTCCAAACAAGCATAGAAAAATGAATGTTTTCATTGACATATACATATTCATATATAAATTTCATTTTCTCTTAATGCCAGTGAGAGTCTAAACTCAGGACCAAACCATCCAGCTAAACACAACGATAGGAATTTTGCTACTTAGAAATATTCATTGGTCTTCTGTAGTTCAACATTCAGTCAAAGTGTAAGCCCTACTAAGATAAGATCCACTAGTTACAGCTGAATCCACCAAAGATATCCATGGATGGATTTGTTTTGTTATTATCAATGCACATGAACTATACAGAACAATAGATGTAGTGTGTCATTTTCAAACATTTATTCCTTGTTTTCTCTCCATTTCTACCCTTGGTGTCTTACCTTGTCCTCTTCTTCTTTCCAATGCTTTACATATTAGGTAGGTAATAAGGAAGAGAAAGACAAAAATAAAATAAACAAGTGAAGAAATACAGATGTTTTTATTTGCACATGACAATCTATACTTAAAAGACCATAAACACTATACCAGAATACTCTTAAATATGGACTGAATGAATTCAGAAAACCACAGAATATATAATCAGCATACAGACATCAACATCTATTTTATAGTACCAGAGAGGAAGAAATCAAAAACATTCACAATATTCACATTAAACTAAAACAAAAGAACCAGAACTCGTCAGCCAAAGAAAGAAATGTGTAATATTGCATTGGAAGCTGTTATCTTAGCTTTTCCTCTAAATCTCTTCCCAAATCCTCTCCTCTAATCTTTTGATCCACCCTTCCTTTTCACAGGGAGGTCATGATGTTTTACTTTGTTTTGTTTCTTACAATAGGATTCATCCTATTGTGAATAGGTGAATAATAATTCACCTAGATTGGCCTTGAACTTAAAGCAGTCCTCTCTCACCCTCAGAATGCAGGACTTATAAGTGTGAGACACCTGGTCCAATTTGAAAAGGAGTCTGCACTCTAAACACAGAGAGGGGGAAGGGGGATAGAGGAGGGGGGGGATTTCCAGCCCAGTGTCTTCCTGGAACAATGTTGACAATGTTTTGCCTTATCAGAGTCCTTCTCAACCCTGAGGACAAAGATGGAGATGTGAGACAGAATGTCTTCTTTTCCTCTATTTCTTTCAGGGCCAATATTGAATAAATGCATTTTTTTCAATAAATCATTCCTCCTGGTTTCAGGGAGAACAGCAAGGCAAGTAAAATTTAGATCCAGATGGCAAACTAAGTCAACCTAGTCTCAGAAGTAGAAGACCTCTATGGTGGAACCTCAGCAGACAGGAAGTCTTCTCAAAGTACATGGTGCAGCAGGACCTGTGTCACTGCAGGAGTCACTCTCTGTATCCAATGCGCTCCATATCAAGACACCAAAGCCTTAGCCAGGTGAGGGAGGAACACCTGTAATGCTAGCCCTCAGGGAGCCGAGGCCAGAAGCATGTGAATTGGAGACCATTTAGTATTCATAACATTATTCACAGAGCTAAAAAATATATTCTAAAATTCATATCTAGATACAAAACAAAACAAACTACACCCCCCCAAACCTACAGGTAAAGCAACAGAGCATAAATGAGCAAAATCAGAAGTATCACATAACTTAATTTCAAATTACACTAGCAATAAATCCACGATGTTGACATAAAACAAGCTGTAGATCAATGGGATGAAGGAAAGAGTCTAAATGTAAACCAGTGCAGCTTCATGTAAGGAGGGAGGAGAAGAAGCCTCAGGTAGAGGACAGAGGCTAGATACACACTCCTTATACTTCACACACGCAGAAAATGAAACTCTGCTTTAAAAAAAATGATGTAGAAACTGAGGCCCGGGAAATGTACAAAGGAAAGCACAGGGAAAGCACCTCAGGACACAGTGTCTACATTAGAGTCAGACCCTATCCCAGCCTCAACTGAGATCAGCCTGCATCAGTTGCAGCCTCGCCACTCTAATGGTACAGGCTGGGGAAAGACAGGGATAAAACAGCTGCAAAGTTACCTGAAAACTTTTCTCTGGATGTCATGACATCACCTAGCAGCTGCAAACTTCCACCCTGAATACAGAATCCAATCAACATACAGGCAAACGAACTGAACACTTTCTGTAAGGAGCAGCAAATTGGTCAGCAAATAGGAGCAATGTTCTCCATTTTTAGCTGCTTGGTACAAGCCTTTTAAATAAAAAAATCTCACTAGTAGCAGGCTGCCCTCATGGAGGGTGCACTATAGGAACACTGGGATGTTGCTGCCATGGAGGGTGTTCAGGAAAGCACTAGAGTCCCAGTGAGTGGCCTTGGGGCCTCTAAGGGAGTCTGGAGCAGTTCTAGATGTAATGAAGTTAATTATGCAGATTAGAAAATTAATTGAACATGGGGGTATAAAAAAGGACATTTTAAAATTAGTGATCCCCAGAAAACTATACTTTAGAAAGAAAGGAAAGAAGGAAGGAATGAAGGAAGGAAGGAAAGAAGGAAGGAAAGAAGGAAGGAAGAAAGAAAGAAGAGAAAGAAAGAATTTGATGCCTTCTTTTGGTGTCTGCAGGCACAGATCATGAAAGCAGGGCACTTTTGCCAGGCATGTCACACATTTTAAAAAAATAAAATAAATCTTTTAAAAATAACGGTTTGGTACATCATAGGTATGAATTGATTTATTCACACATAGGGTTAGAGTGGCACTTTGCAGCTGCTGTGTAACATCATGACTTCCAGATTAACAGTATTTTCAGATGCAGTTTTATCCCTGCCTTTTCCAACATACGTTCCATTAAAGTGGCCAGGCTGTGACCTGTGAAGGCTGTTATCAGTTCAGGCTCAGATAGGATTGGAATTCTCTAATGTAAGAGCTTCAGTCTTCCTAAATATGAATTCAGGTGAAACTATAAGCACTTTCTACAAACAAGATCAGAATGCTTGATTCAAACTTTAGGAATTGTGTATGCTTTCTATTCTTGAAATGGAATTTTACAATACTTCAGCCTTTCCTTTATACTAAATATTAAATTTTGCAAGGAAGTCAGTGGTGGTACATGCCTTCAATCCCACCATTCAGGAGTCAGAAACATGTGGATCTCTGTGAGTAAAAGGCAAGCCTGGTTTACAACGGTAGCTCCAAGACACCCAATACAGAAAAAGACTCTGTCTCCAAAAGCCACATCTCCCCTATAAAAAAACAAAAGGATTGATGTAGATCTCTGTCCTGAAGATCTCTGAAGATGAGAACTGCATAGACAAAGCTTGGATCCAGGTACTTAGCAGGTGACCTCAATCCTCTAGGAATATCAGTTATTGACTTTCATCCACCTGATGAATGGGGGCATCTGAAACTGAACCATTACATTCTAGAGAGAAGATCATTGTGTGGATTCCTAGCAAGTAATGAAACATGCTGCAGCTTTTGTGGCAATCACAGCAGTGAAAATAAACAAGCCTGGAATAAAAACCAAGTATTTATCAGTGATTACAACATAGCAAAAGTGTCAACACTCAGTGCCTCTCAATGTTTTGACAGTTTTGTCAGTTCTATCCAATGCTTTTCTGTCTGTCTGTCTGTCTGTCTGTCTGTGACTACCTAGTTCTTTCCAGCCCTCTCTTCCTGTCCACCAATTTTAGTGATCATATTTGAGACATTTAATAAGTGGTGTCTCCTTTTTTCTGACTGATATGAGTAATCAGAGGAGGACAGCACCTGAATGTTACACTCTTTGGACATTCTTAGGAAAGTAGGTTTGGAAATCGATTTGCCAGGAGGATCAATGAGAGGGAAAAGAAGGAGAAGATACAAAAGATGGTAATGGGAACAAATAAAATATAATGATGTGTACATGAAAATATCATAGTGAGACTGTTTTGCATAAAACAAAAGAAAAACAGCAGTAGCAGCATCAAAAAGAAGAGCAGCTTTGCGTTCTGATAGATGGGTAATATCCATCTAGACTAGCTTCTAATTCTCCCGAGGCAGTAAAGGGAATCTATCAAGCCCAGCTTTCTCAAATTAAAATATAAGGCTATTGTTCCTTTCTTCATTACACTAATATGAAACCATCTTGGGTTATAGCAACTCAAAATCTGGCAAGTTCCAGACTATATTTTTAAATCCTTTATGGTAGTTATGAGACACCTATGTTCCTCCTAGACTGGTCTTTACCTTACAAAGGTCCACCTGCCTAGTGCTAGGATATGCCACCATGCCAAGCTTATTTTTTCATCTCTGTAGATTCAAGCAGTCCTCACCACTACCTGGGAATACAATGATGCTACTGCCTTTCAAGTTCAGTAGAACATCCCAAGTCTAGATGGAGAGTTTAAGGATGGATTTAGGAAGGAAACTTACAAATAAAACAGCACACTAAACCTAAACTAAACAGATATAGTTGCTGGCACTGAAAATGTAGAAGAATCACAAAAAGTGAATTGGGTAGCTTAAAGCTACAATACAAACATTTTTATAAGGCAAGTGAAATTTGAAGTTAGAGACAATAGACTTTTTCAAAGAATTTTGAGAAGCTTCTATTTAGTTTTAGTTACTGAAAGAAAAGAGGGAGCATCAGGCAAAGATACACCCCAAAACTCTCTCATGATAGCAGATCCTAAACACAGGGAGTGACATACCTGGGATCGGGTCTTCTGGAACAGGCCCCAATTACTCTGAGGTTTAAGTGTCAGAAAGAGTGGAGGTGATCAGGCTCATTATCTCTACACCTTAGCTTAGTCAAAGAGAGGAAGATATTTCCTTAAGCAAAATGTACATGCAAGTGAAAGAAACTGAGACATCTACTCACCACAGTGATCGGGGCAGACACGCTATGGGTCTTCTGGCAAGTGAGCCTTCCCAGGTCACATTTGTACCTTAGGTGTTTGCAGAGTACTTGTCATGATGAAGTGCCCTCCAGAAGATAACACATCACTGTGTCAGGGAGAAGAGAGCCCTCTGCTGAACCTCAGTCCCTAAAGGATGATTTTCCCTCTCCTCCTTAATTACTGTATTTGTTTGCCTCAAGAGTTACCTCTGGATTAATTACATTTTCATTATATTATAGAAACATATGAAGGGACAAAATAAAGAACAACCAGACTTCTATGTCTAGAGTCTCCAGTATTCCTGGTTTCCTCTTTACGTTTCTAAACTAAATGTATGAATTAGAATAGAGACCTGCTTCTCATACAGAAAGAGATCAATTCTTTCTCAAGTTTTTTCTATGGAGGACATGATAAATCACATCCAACATTCTGTATTCTACTTTTTGAGAACATTTCAAATACACACCCGAGCAAACAAAGTGTCTTTGCTACATATGGACACAATCTAGGTCATAGTCTGCCACTAGCAACACTTTTCTCCCTTCTTTGCTAAACTGGTATCTCTAAAGTCTCCCTGTACTTGCTAACCTAAAAGCACTTCCAATACCTAATGCATGGTGCATGTTTGGGCTGTAAATGAAGGAAAGCCCTTTGCTGACTTCATTCTTGATTTGAGTGGGAAAATGCTTCCTCCATTGATTGAGTTGGCCCATCACATTCTCAAGGGTAAATACAAATATAAATATACAACTTTTAACTTATCCTGAAGAGAAAGGGCAAGGTTAATCTCTATTTCTTCTAATAAAATATTTTTATCAGATATTGTGTGTGATTTTTTTCTCTTACCACTTGGAGATTTTTGCAAAGTTTTGGTTTCATCAGAACAATAACACTCTGTTCTCTTATTGAACCTGAGATCAATCATAGAAAAGATTCTAGTGTTTGCAAGGTATATACACGTTGTCACTTGTGCTGAGGAAAAAATAAAGATTGTATTCTCTCCCAATTGAATTTCTGAAAAAAATTATTTAATTAAAATTTAAAAAGTGTAGATTGACTGCAGAGGAACACAGGTTTTCTAGTTTCTATTTTTTTTTTAACTAGTGGACAGTGACATTCATTGGTACTTTGAGATACTAAATACGGGGGCTTCTGCTCTTCATTGTCAGACTATATGACTGCAAGGCATTTTTAAAGATAAGTCCTTTTAGGAGCACCAGAGAGTCAAGAAATACTGGGAACCCATTCTTCTGTGTCTGTTGTGAGGATCAGGATGTCCTGGATTAAACTAGTGCCACAATATAAGATCTAGAGCCCCTGGTGGATTCTTTTGTTTGAAGCCCTTCAGGAAGTAGCGCGTTCTTCCCTTATACATCATTTTGTCTATGCTAGAGTCTATGCTCTAGTCTATATTTCTTACTATAAATGTAAATTTCTGAATTCCACCTGCCTTCTCATCATCTACTCTTTACTGTAACACACCAGTGCCTTTCCCTACCACACACCTTTCCTTTCAGTAAGAGAGTCACATGTTTTATTTCAGAATTCTGGAGATACCAGCAAGAGCTGAGTGTTTCCATTCTACCATCTTCCTAGGATCGCTGTTGCCCTCATGACCAGTGAAGCCTTTGCTGTCCTAGCATCACACAGAGAGGGAACTCCACACAACACACTGAGGAGGAATGGCAACAGAGGTAATGTTTTCTTGCAGATTCCCTGCTCTTTTCTATAGATGCTTTCCTGGTATCTGCATTTGGGAAGTAATCAATATTTGGTGTTCCTTCAGTAACATGCTAGAGTACATCTAAGGGAATCTAACTAAAGATGGAATAAAGACAAAGAATGTTTTTAGTAGGTAGGCAGCCATATTATTCCTGAGACCTGGCTATCACTGGAAGGTACCACTCATGACTTCAGGCCAGGGTATGCTGTAAGTCATCATAGCAATTCTGCTTCAAGACGATAAATGGTAGGGACTGGAGAGAATGCACAGTGGTTAAGAGTCATGGCTATACTTGTAGAAGACCTGGATAGTTCTCTGCATTCACTATGTGACTCACAATCATTTGCAATTTCAATTCTAGGGTATCTGATGTTCTCTTCTGGCCTTTTCAGGCACTGCATGCTTGTGGTACACTGACAAACACTTGGAGACACACACATACACACACATAAACATAAAATAAATAAATGAGTAGATTTTTTAAAGAAGATAAGTGGTAATGCCATGTAGAGGAAGTAGCTGTATAAGATCACTATGAAAATAGCAAACAATGGTCATTTTGTAAATCATCTAAGGCTCCTTCAGGACTTCAAGGCCAGTAATGTCCAGTATTGCAGAACAGATACTGGGTCTCATGCAGCAGAACTTAGAGGTCTGCTATGTCATTAAGTGTGGGTTACTGTGATCTAAAATGACTGAGGGATCATGTGCACCAAAAGAGTGGCAGTTCAAATGGTGGCTTTAGTGTGAGCTCAGCAGGAGCATGGACACAAGTGTTTGAGCTTTCTCCTCAACCTTAGGCTGATGTCCATGTTCTTGGCAGCATTTAATGTAACAAGTGGAAAACAGAGGCTTGTTGAGAATGGGTTGTGTCTAATTATCAGTTTCTCTGCATTGTGTCAAGTAGCCACTTATGGACATTACATTGCTCAAAAAAGATTCTATCTTAAAAAGCACAGTTGGGTCTATTGTGAGTGAAGGGACTCTAGACTTGAATATAGTAAACAGGAGCTCTGGCAGCTCTTTCCATTCTCCCATATTCCATCTGCCTTGGTAAAAAACCATTAGGTTACATTCCTAATGCTAGTACTCAAAGTCTATTCTCTTATTTGTCCACTTCCTCTTTCTGAGGCTGACCACCCAGGACCACCTATCAAAGTATTCAAAAGTCCCCTTTGGTTCACCTAATTGACAAGCCCAATTAAAACAAAACACCTCATCCTAACACTGGGATGTTAATAACCTTTACAAACTGCCATTTGCCTGTGTACTATATCTCTATCCAAAAGCAGTCCTTTGTCCCTGTGATACAAACACTCTTTCCCCCTCTTCCATACATCTTTTCTCCTATTTCCCTTGTTCCTTTCCCCCCCCCCCCACTTTCCTGCTATGTTCTGACTTTGTCCATTATCTCTGCCCTTTGTTCTTCTAGGACAAAAAATATTCTCTTTGCTGAGAAGTTGGTCTTGGAATGTTGTGAGCTGGCTCTGAGGTTCCCTACAATAAGTATAAATGCAGAGGATGGATATCTCTGTACTTCATTGTATATGTGTACACTACACAGCTTTTCTAGAATCATTCTAACATACTTAAAGCCAAAAATTTAATTATCTATCTATCTATCTATCTATCTATCTATTTATCTATCAATCATCTATCTATCTATCTATCTATCTCCAACATGTCATCTGACTACTTGCTTAAGGACAAACATATTGATAACTCTTCACTAACAATGGACTTCAGTCAGTTTGGTCGCTGCTGCTAGTACAGCCCTCCAAGCATTCATGTTTGGAGCCCTTGTCTTGCACCTTGCCTCTAACAACCTCTCTGGTCATATATCTTGCCTCTATAACTCACTTTAACCCTAAGGTCAGTCGTGATCCTGAAGCTCCTCTAGGCTGGCACCTAATTCTTATATTAGTCAGGGTTCTTTAGAGTAACAGCATTTACCGGATCAATGAATATCTCTCTCTCTCTCTCTCTCTCTCTCTCTCTCTCTCTCTCTCTCTCTCCCCATATGTAGAAAGTGGATTTATTAAAATGATATACAGGCTGAAGCACATCTCATCCAACAATGGTTGACTGTGAGCAGAAAGTCCAAGAATCTTGTAGTTTCTCATCCACAAGGCTGGATGTCTCAGCTAGTCTTGAGTATATGCTGAAATACCAAAGTAGGCTCTAATTCCAGGAAAGAATGGTCTTGCTAGCCAGATTAGAGCAAGCAGGCAGGAACCAAATGTCCCTTCTTCCTTATTATATGCTTTCAGCAGAAAGTGTGGCCAGATTAAAGGTGGGTTTTCCCAGCTCAAATTATCTGGAATAAAGGTATGTTTTGCAATTCTGCCAGGTATGGGGGAGTTTTCCTCTTTCTCTACATCCTCTCCAGCATGTGTGTCACTTGAGTTTTTGATCTTAGCCATTCTGATTGGCAGAAGGTGGAAGGTGGAAGGTGGAAGGTGGAAGGTGTGATCTCAGGTTCATTTTGATTTTCCTTATGACTAAAGATATTGAAAATTTCTTTAAGTGCTTCTCTGCCATTCAAAATTCACCTGTTGAGAATTCTCTGTTTAGGTCTTTACCTCATTTTTTTGTTTGTTTGTTTATTTTTTGTTTTTTTAAAATTGGGCTATTTGTCTTTTCTTTTTACTCTAATTCCTTTTGTTGTTTTATATATTTTAAATATTAGCCTTCTATCACAAGTGGGGTTAGTGAAGATCTTTTCCCTATCTGTAGGTTGCCATTTTTGTCCTATTGACAGTGTCCTTTGTCTTACAGAAACTTTTCAGTTTCATGAAGTCCCATTTTTCAATTGTTGATCTTAATCTTAGAGCCTGAGCCATTGATGTTCTGTTCAGAAAATTTTCCCCTATTACAATGTGTTCGATGGCATTTCCCACTTTTTCTTCTAGTAGATTCATTTTGCCTTGTTTTATGTTAAAGTCTTTGATTCACTTGGACTTTAGCTTTGTGCAGTATAATAAATATTGATCAATTTGCATTCTCTAACATGCAGACTTCCAGTTAGACCAACACACTTGTTGAAGATACACTCTTTTTTCACTGTATGGTCTTGGCTTTTTTGTCAAAGATCACATGTCTTTAGGTATGGGGGTTTATTTCTAGGTCTTCAATTCTATTCCATTGATTAACCTGTCTGTTTCAATACCAATACTGGTGCCTCAGAAAATTGGAAGTAGTTCTACCTGAAAGTCCAGCTATACCATTCCTGGGCATATCCCCAAAAGATGCTCTACCATGCCACAAGGACACATGCTGCATTATGTTCATAGCAACCTGATTTGTGATAACCAAAAACTGGAAGCAACCCAGATGTCCCTCAATCAAATAATGGATACAGAAAATGCAGTTCATTTACACAATGGAATAATATTCAGCTATTAAAAACAAGGACATCAAAACAAACAATCGAACAAACAAAAAATCCCAAAACAAATCCAAAACAACAACAACAACAAAAACAAGAGCATCATGAACTTTGCAGGCAAATGTGTAGAGCTAAAAAATGTCATACTGAGTGAGGTAGACCAGACCCCAAAGAACATGAACAGTATGTACTCACTGATAAGTGGATACTAGCCAAACAGTACAGAATATCCATAAAACACCCCACAGAGCCTAAGAACTTAAACAAGAAGGAAAGCCCAAGTCAGGATACCTTAATCTCACTAAGAAGGGGGAACAAAATCATCATGAGAGGCAGAGAGAAGGAGAAATATGGGTGGGGAAGGGATTGGGGAAGGGAAAAGGGGGCAGAACCAGGTATAGGGAGAGATAAGAGAGAAGCCCAAAGGGCCAGGAGAATGAATGAAAGTATTCAGCTGTGAGGGGTGGGGGTGAAGGAGTAGGGAACCCTCTAGAAAGTCCCAGAAACCTAGCATGTGGGAGGCTCCGAGGACACAATGTGGGTTACCTTAGCCAAAATGCCCAACAGTGGGGAGACAGAACCTGAAGAAACCACCTCTAGTAATTATAGGGGGCCTCCAGTGGAGGAATGGGGATACTAATACACCTTCAAATTTTTGACCCAGAATCGTTGCTGTCTAAAAGAAATTCAGGGTCAAAAATAAAGCAAAGATTGAAGGAATGGCTGACCAGTAACCTACTCAACTTAGGATCCATCCTATGTACAGGTACAAAAATCCTGACACTATTACTGATGCTATGATGTTCTTGCAGCCTAGCATGGCTGTCTTCTGATATGCTCTACCAGCAGCTGACTGAGACAAATTTGAATACTTAAAGCTGAGGTCCAGGGCTCTTATGAATGTGCTAGAGAAACTGAAGGGAATGGCAACCCCAAAGGAAGACCAACAGTGTCAATTAACCTAAACTCCTGGGAGATCCCAGAAACTAAGCCACCAACCAAAGAGCATACATGGGCAGGCACAAGGCTCCCAGCACACATGTAGCAGAGGATTGTGTTGAGGTTTTGTCTTATACTATCTATTGTAAAGCTAAGTGCAGGAGGCAGAAGGCAGAGGGCAAGACCTGGAGCCTGCACTGCATGTAACTCCTGTGACCCTGCCTCCAAGTTAATTCTGATTGGAAAACAAAGATGTCAACAGCCAATAGTTGGGCAGAAAAGACATAAATGGGGTTTAGGGGGAAGAGTAAGACCACAAGAAAGAAAGTGCAGGGGAGGAGGAAGGAGAAGCTGCCATGGGTTAAATGTCAAGAGAGCATGGCCCTGAGTTGCTGCTCAATTGGAGCTAAGAGCAGCCCAGATGGAACATAGTAAATAGTAAGTAATAACTCAGGATTATTGATAGGAAAGTCGATTTTTCGGATATTTTATGTATTTACATTTCAAATGTTATCCACTTTCTCAGTTTCACCTCTAGATCCCCCTTTCCCATCCCCCTTCCCAACCATTCAATCCCACATCACTATCCTTGTATTCCTCTACACCAGGGAATCTAGCCTTTACAGGGCCAAGGGGTTCTCCTCCTATAAATGCCAGACAATGACATGCTCTGTCACATATGTGACTGGAGTCATGGATCCCTCCATGTGTACTCTTTGGTTGGTGGTTTAGTCCCTGGGAGCTCTGGGGTGGGGGTAGGGATTTCTGGTTGGTTGATAATGCTGTTCTTCCTATGGAGTTCCAAACCCCTTAGGCTCCTTCATTCCTTTCTCTAACTCTTCCGTTGAGAACCCAGTGCTAGGTCCAGTGGTTGGTTGCAAGCATCTGCCTCTTATTTGTCAGGCTCTGGCAGAGCCTCTCAGGAGACAGCTATAACAGGCTGCTACAAGCAAGCACTTGTTAGCTTCAGTAATAGTGTCTGGGTTTGGTGTCTATATATAGGATGGATCCCTCAGTGAGGCAGTCTCTGGATGGCCTTTCCTTCAGTCTTCACTCCACACTTTATCCCCATATTTCCTTTAGACAGGAGCAATTCTGGATTAAGAATTTGGAGATGAGTGGGTGGCCCAATCCCCCAATGGGGGGGCCTTGTCTAATCTCTATATACGGTCACTTCAGGTTCTCCCTTCTGTTTGTTGGGGATTTCATCTAATTTCATCCCTATTGGGTCCTGGCAGACTCTTGCTTTCCTGGCATCTTGGACTTTCTGGTGGCTACCCACAGTTCCCCTTATCTCATTGCTACACACCTTTGTTCAAATTCCTGACCCTCTGTATATCATCCCAGTCTTCAATGATTCCTGATCTTGCCCCTATTTTTCACCCTTGCCCTCCTTTCTTCCTTCCAAGTCCCTCCAAACCTGTACCCCATGAGTATTTTGTTCTCCCTTCTAAGAAGGACTGAAGCATCCACATTTTGTCTTCCTTCTTCTTGAGTTTCATATGATTGGTGAATTGTATCTTGGGTAATCTGAGCTTTGGGGCTAATATCCACTTGTCAGTGAGTGCATACCATGTGTGTGCTTTTGTAACTGGGTTACCTCACTTTGGATGATATTTTCTAGTTCCATCCATTTGCCTAAGAATTTCATGAATTCATTGCTTTTAATAGCTGAGTAGTACTCCATTGTGTAAATGTACACATTTTCTGTATCCATTCCTCTGTTGAAGGACATATGGGTTCTTTCCAGCTTCTGGCTACTATATATAAGGCTGTTATGAACATAATGGAGCATGTGTCTGTTGAAGTAATTATTTAAATCAGCCACCGGTCAAGCTGACTATCTAAGCTGTGGCAGCTCTGCCTAGCTCAGCTGCCACATTTCTTGGCTGGAGGCCACGTGTGCACCACAGCTAGAAGCGATCAGCCAGAAACACCAGCCCTGCCACCCACAAAACTGTCTCCCCAAAGCTGGGCATTGCCCAGACCATCCTGCCCTCCATTCAGGCCCAGTAGGAAAATGAGACTTTAATGCTTAAATTATCCAAAAGCTTATGTATTTGGTAATGATCAATAACAAGATGCCCATACAATCAGAAGTGTAACCCAATACCCAACCCAGATATACCAACTACCTTTGACTGCTACAGACACATGAACATCTTCCTCCATGTTCCCTTCCTTCTCGTTCCTCTTTCCTAGCTCTTCCTCTTCCTTTTTCTCCTCTTCTCTTTTCTCCTCCTCTTCCTCTTCTTACTCCTTCCACCTTAGCTCCTCCTATATAACATCTTTCCTGTTAAAATTTAAAAAAACTTTTTCTCAAAATACAATTAAAGCATAACTATACCAATTTGTATCAGTAAGGTACAAGATAGACCTAATACCCAGTTCATCATTTTGTTGACTAAACAGAACCTCTGTCATCTCTCTTAATTAAAGAACTTAGTTCTAAACCTGGCTTATGTCCTGGCTTAAGAATGAATATCAGCTGAAAACCATCCTCTCAAATCTGTTCTCTCAAAGTAAATAGTCTGGGTTGGCTATGAGACTATAGGTCTTCAAGCCCGTCAGAAATCCAGAATGACTGAATTAACAGAAATTATGAGAAGTACAAAGCATAGCTTCTAAAACTTAGCCAATTTATAGAGAACACTGAACACCTGGACAGTCCCTATACTACAAAACACTGGAGCATCTGATCATCAGCCTTCTGGCCCAGGATCATCTGACAGACATAGTGATGCAGAATTATTAAGGGCTGATTACTCTGTCTTGGCAGATATAATCAGTCAACTATTCCACAAGTGTGTCCTTTTCAGGACAGTAATTTGTCTGTACATGAAAAGAGGCAATTCTTGCCTAGTGGCTGTCTCACCACAACTGGAGTAACTCCAAAGACGCTCAATTTCTTCTTAGAATCTAAGACAGGAAGCTGTCAGAAGCATACAGGTCTCTAATCAAAATGAACATTAATAACAGAAATGTTAGAAATGTCAATTCTGTGGACTTCTGACATTTTGAAAACCAACTATCCAAGTAAGGCAATCTGGACTGTTGTCTGTTAACTCCTCTCAGCTATTTCTAACTAAAAAATGGAAAACACACTAACAATAAACTCAGAGCCATGAATTTGCTATAGGCCCTTAACTCACAGGCTAACCATTTCAAATCAGTTAAGAAAAAAAAGTTGAAGAAGGACTGGGTCCAAGCCTTGTATTGCTAAATGTGCTATATAGGCACAATGCCTATATGGGAATAACAATATTAATCTCACTTTTATGTCAATAAGAAACTCATACCAATGAAAACCTTAAATCTGAAATCAAAATAAATTTTGTACCATTTAAAAAATATAACTTTAGCTTAATAACAATTATACAGATTTCTACCAAATAGGTTATGGTTAAGTAATCAATCCTAGCTATTCCTCCTATTCCAACAAAACCACTACTTTTCCCTAGAAAGACAGCCCAGTATTAACCACCTTAGTCCCCAAGCCCAGGGAATAGGGGCGCCGACTCTTCATTAACTTCTTGAAGCTGATTATGAGCATTGAGATATTAGAAGAGGGGTGGGGAAAGGATCTTCCCACAGACATCTGTGTCTTCACCGCATCCAGCTGAAATTCCAGGACATCAGAGGTTCGAGTAGGTCTGCTCAGCTTTCTTGATGAGTAGATACACCAAAGCTGTGTATTCTGCAATATACAATTCTCAGAACAAATTTTAGTATCAAGATAATTTTTTGTTTGAATTCTGGAATCTAGTCTTCTGGCAGCCTGCCTCTGTCATGTCTAATTCATATAATTCTGGGAGGTAGAAATATTTTAATCGTTTCTTCTGACAACACACAACCAAAACCTTTTTCCCTGAACAGCATATCCTTGAGCCAGTAACCAGAAAAACCTTTTTCTTGACCTCTTTCCCATAGGAAAGAATATAACCACAAAACTGAAAATTGCACCCATCTTGAAAATAAAATCAATTTAATAACTAGAATACTGTTATGTGTCTATTCTTTAGGCTTTCCCTATTTTGCCAAGCAGAAAATGAACCCAAAATTCCCATGGGGCCCATGTTAGACAGAAGTTGAGTCTCCTGTGAGGCAATATAACTTTATATCATCTGAATACACCTGATTTACACTATCTTTCTGTTTGGCTCTCTGCCAGAACAGTCTCTATTTATACACTGTACTCTCTACTCTAAAGTCAGTGACAAGTTTTTCCTATCTTATCTAAAGTACTGTATGTTTCTGTTCCTTACTTATTCCTCCCCACTTAGCTCCTCCTACATGTGTCCTTAGGTAGTACTATGTCCAATTTTCTGAGGAACCACTAGACTGATTTCCAGAGTAGTTGTACCAGCTTGCAATATCACCAGCAATGGAGGAGTGTTCCTCTTTTTCCACATTCTAGCCAACATCTGCTATCACTTGAGTTTTTGATCTTAGCCATTCTGACTAGTGTGAGGTAGAATCTCAGGGTTGTTTTGATTTGAATTTCCCTGATGACTAAGGATATGAACATTTCTTTAGGTGCTTCTCAGCCATTTGATATTTGTCAGTTGAGAATTCTTTATTTAGCTCTGTACCTCAATTTTTAATAGGATTATTTGGTTGTCTGGAGTCTAATTTTTTGAGTTCTTTGTATATATTGGAAATTAGCCCTCTATCAGATACAGAACTGGTAAAGATCTTTTCCCAATCTGTTGGTTGCCATTTTGTCCTATTGAAAATGTTCTTTGCCTTATAAAAGCTTTGTAATTTTATGAGGTCCCATTTATCTGTTGTTGATCTTAGAGCATAAGCCATTGGTGTTCTGTTCACCAAGTTTTCCCCTATGCCCATGTGTTCAAGTCTCTTCCTCATTTTCTCTTCTGTTAGTTTCAGTGTATCTGGTTTTATGTAGAGGTCCTTGATTCGCTTGAACTTGAGCTTTGTACAAGGAGATAAGACTGGATCGATATGCATTCTACATGTTGAACCAGCAACATTTGTTAAAAATGCTCTTTTTTCCACTAGATGGTTTTAGCTCTTTTGTCAAAGATCAAGTGACCATAAGTGTGTGGGTTCATTTCTGGGTCTTAAATGCTATTCCACTGATCTTCCTGTGTGTCACTGCACCAATACTATGCAGTCATTATCATTATTGCTATGTAATATATCTTGAGGTCAGAGATGATGATTTTCTGGAAGTTCTTTTATTGTTCAGAATAGTTTTTACAATCTTACATTTTTGATTATTCCAAATGAATTTGCAAATTGCTCTTTCTAACTCTTTAAAGAACTGAGTTGCAACTTTGATGGGGATTTCATTGAATCTGTTGATCACTTTCGCCAAAATGTTCATTTTTTACTATATCAATCCTCCCAATCCATGAGCATGGAAGACTTTTTCATCTTCTGAGATCTTCTTCAATTTCTTTCTTCAGGCACTTGAAGTTTTTGTCATACAGATCTTTTATTTGCTTAGTTAGTGTCACACCAACATATTTTATATTATTTGTGACTATTGTGGAGGGTGTCGTTTCCCTAATTTCTTTTTCAGCTTGTTTATCCTTTGCGTGGAGGAAAGCTACTGATTTGTTTGAGTTAATTTTATATCCAGTCACTTTGCTGAAGTTGTTTATCAGGTTTAGGAGTTCTCTGGTGGAAGTTTTGGGGCCACTTAAGTATGCATTCATATCATCTGCAAATAGTGAAATTTTGACTTCTTCCTTTCCAAGTTGTATCCCTTTGACCACCTTTTGTTGCCTAATTGCTCTGGCTAGGACTTCCAGTACTATATTGAATAGGTAGAGAGAGAGTAGGCAGCCTTGTCTAGTCCTTAATTTTAGTGGGATTGCTTTGAGTTTCTATTCATTTAGTTTGATGTTAGCTACTGGTTTGCTGTATATTACTTTTTTTTATGTTTAGCTATGGGCCTTGAATTCCTGATCTTTCCAAGACTTTTACCATGAAGGGATTACCATGAATTTTCTCAATTGCTTTCTCAGCATCTAGTGAGACCATCATGTGTTTTTTTTCTTTGAGTTTGTTTATATAGTGGATTATGTTGATGGATTTTTGTATATTGAACCATCCCTGCATCCCTGGGATGAAGCCTACTTGATCATGGTGAATACTCTTCAAAGAAAACATCTACCAAGATGAACTCTCAATTCTGAACATCTGTGCTACAAAGATGGGAACCCACATACATAAAGGAAACTTTACTCAAGCTCAAAGTACACATTGTACCTCACACAATAATAGTTGGGGGTTTCAAACCCCACTCTCATCAAGGCATGATCATGGAAACAGAAACTGAATAGAGACACAATGAAACTGTTAACATTCTGTCTAAACTCCATCCCCACAGTTACCTGGCAATAGCCAGGTAGGCCTGGCAGACTATAAAAGGAGCTGCTTACCCCCTCCTCCCTCTCTTACACTCTTTTTGACTTGATCTGTTGATCTTTTGCCTTCTTGCTCCCCCTCTGTCCACTCACTCCTTCCTTTTCCCTTCCCCCTCTCTCCATATGCTCATGGCTGGCCTCTACTTCTCTAATCTCTCTCTCTCTCTGTCTTTCTCTGTCTCTGCTACCCTCTTAACTCCACTCCCAATGCCCTGAACAAACTCTATTCTATACTATACTGTCATGTGGCTGGTCCCTCATGGGGAAGGAATATCCTGGCATGGGCCCGCTGAGACATTCCCTTCCTCATACCTAACCACACATCCATAGAATACATTCTATATCTCTTTATCATTTTATAAACACATCATTTGTGCCGTGATTCGGACTTAGAAACTCTACAGGTTTGCATTCCACCTCAGCTACCATAAGAGATCCACACTCTCTAGCCCAGAACTGGTAAACCCTAATCCTCCACTGGACAGAGTAACCTGACCCTGGTTCTAGGACTTATTCCCTTGGGTGAGACTTTTCCTCTTTCCTTTTGAGACAGTTTCTTTCTTGTGGCTGAGAACCCCAGGCCAGGCCTGGACAAACTGCTCTCTCAGAAGCACCAGCTTTGAACTTTAGTCCCCAGCCCCCACGTGTCTTGCCCATGGGTCAGTCTTTCGCACCATGTGCTATCAACCTTTAGTGTGGGCCTCTCCCCCTCCTCGTTCATTTACTGCCTGCTGCATCCACTAGTTCAGTCGGTTTGCCTGAAGAGTGGGGTTTGGCCCCAAGCCCTGTCAAGGACTCTGCTTGCTCCCCTCCCCCCACTGTTCCTTAGCTCTGTTCTTGGTCTGGCCCTATTCCCTGTGTCTTTCCAAGGACCCTAAGACTTTCTTTCCCATTGCCCAACCACCATCGTGAAGGGCTTGGCTGTGCATGCATGTGAGGTGCACATGAGGGAAGCCCTCTCTCTCCCACTCCAACCAGACTTATAAAGTGAGTGCTAGTAGTGCTGTCTCCCACAAAAATAACTAGCTTGCATGTTGCTGTGATTTGGAACATGCTTCCTTTTCTCTGCCTACCACGGACTCCTGCAGCAGGAGACACTGGGCCATGACTTCTGACTACTAGTAGGAAGTCCTGCCCCGCAGTGGTGCAGACCCAACCTGGGCCACCTGATCCATGGTGCCTCTGCCTCATCTGCCACTAGCATGTCCCATCCAGACCCTTGAGTGACTTCCCTTCTCAAAAGTGGTTCATATATTCCTCAAGGTCTTGCAGCCAGTCTAAATTCCTGGTACTAAATTGAACTGCTTTCCCGCGATTTCCAGGAAATCCACCACTATATCCCCTAGTTATTCACATGATGACCCAAATTTTTAGCTTGGCTGTACACTAACCTGCTACTGAACTATTCTCGGGACACCTATACACGTAGTTCAGGAACATTCCCATCACACAATAGTTGCTAAGTTGTCTTTGAATGTCTGGATTCAATTTCCATTAGATAATTATTTTAAATGATCTTCACGTATACTGCCAGGGGTTGGATGAACGGAAAAAGTTTTTCTACTCCCATGTGCTTACCTATCTATGCTCCCACACCCCTGGCCTGTTCTCACAGCCTGCATGCTTGCAGTTTGTGTCACAGGCCTGAACCAGCCTGGAAAAACTCACTTTCTGTTATCATGATCTTATGCCACTGCTGCCAGCTTCTTATTCTGGTCCCAGCCAAACATTTCTTTGCTAATGCAAAAATGTGTTTCTCTCTACTTAAACAACCTGTCAAAGTTACTTAAGACTCTTTCCTATCCTGTCTTGAGAGGTTTTTTACTGCTGCTATTAAATTCTATTCAGTTACAACCAATGCATATAGCTCTCAATCTTGTCAGAAATATGCTAATTCTTAAATTTATGACAGACAGACTTCCCAAAGCCTTTAACAATTGACCCAAGATGGTCTTGGAAGATGTGGACACAACTACAAGATACAACCTGGATTGTGATATGATAATCACTGAAAAACATAGTGGACAAAACCAGATACACTGAGTCAAATGACTTGGCTAAACCAAGATAAGTCATTCCTCATGTCAAGCGTATTCATTCCACAGAGAAAAAGCCCTGTGTCTTCTGAGCCTGAAAGCCAGACTTACTCCACCCAAGAAACCATAGAATTCACAGAAACTGTTGGCTAGTGGACTCTGTAAATTTTTACACAATAACTGGTAGATTATTGTTTACTCTTTCAGAGACTTCTGACTACATTGGCAGCTAGGCTTTCTCAGATGTAATTTGTTATCTCATTGCCCAAACTCAGTTTCTATTGATTAAATGCTTCATATTTCCTCTTCTTGCTATGGCACTGTCCTAATATTAACTGTAATAAAAAATTCTACTATATGATCCAACAAAGGTTCATCTTAAAGACTGTTGATGTTGTTAATTCATACTGTTATCTCTTTTGTAAACTTATAAGCCACAGGAAACCCACTCAGATCTACCTCTCATGGACCCAAGAGACTCCAACCAGATAAATACAACTGCCTAAAGTTTCCACTTACTACATATTCCAGAGAGTGGGATTCCGCTGGGTTTTAAATGTACATCTTAAGAAAAAAATTTCTTTCTCCCAAACATGCTTATTCTTATTCCCTACCTCTTTTGAAGTCCAGGCATATCCAGAACAGCTCCAGAGTAGCAACCTCCAGATGCTCAATCTCCTGTTACAGACACAGAAGCTTCTACTGGACCTGTTCTTTCTGACCTATCCTCAGATGGATCCACAGACTCTGGACAGCAGGAAACAGCTAACCCTTCTAAGACTAGACAAACATCTCCCATACCTATTCCTCTAGGTTCCCATGAAACACATTGCCCCAAATGCCAGCAGAAATTAGCCAGATATCATGACAACCCTATTTCTGCTCTGCCATCCCTCTTTCTAATTTTTTCTTTTTTAATTAAACCAAAAAGGGAGAATGTTAGCATTCTGTCTAAATTCCTCTCCCACAGTTACTTGGCAACAGCCAGGTATGCTCCCCCCCACCCCCCACAGTTACCTGGCCAGGTAGGAGTGACCCAGTAAAAAAGGGGCAAGAAATTAGTCTTCTCACAACAAACCTAGAAGAAGAGAACTACATAAATATAATTCAACCTCTAATAACCAAAATAACAGGAAACAACAATCATTGATCCTTATGATCTCTCAACATCAATGGACTCAACTCCATAATAAAAAGATATAGATTAACAGACTAGGTACCTAAACAAGACTCATAATCTTACTGAATACAGTAAACACACTTCAGTGACAAAGACAGCCAGTACCTCAAAGTAATAGGCTGGAAAAACAATTTCCAAGCAAATAGCCCAAGAAATAACTAGTAGTAATTCTAGTATCCAGTAAAATAGACTGTCAGCCAAAGCTTACCAAGAAAGATACAGAAGAAAAATACATACTCATCAAAGAAAGAATCCACCAAGATGAACTCTCAATTCTGAACATCTATGCTCCTAATGCTAGAGCACCCACATACATAAAAGAAACTTTACTGAAGCTCAAAGCACACATTGAATCTCACACAATAATAGTAAGAGACTTCAACACTCCACTCTCACCAATGGACAGACTATGTAAACAGAAACTAACCAGAGACACAGTAAAAACTAATGGAAATCGTGAGCCAAATGGGTTTAACAAATATCTGCAGAACATTTCACTCTAAGACAAAAGATTATACCTCCTTTTCAGCATCTCATGGTACCTTCTCCAAAATTGACTTTATCATCAGCCAAAAACAAGCCTAAACAGATACAAGAAGATGAACACAGACTAAGGCTGGTCTTCAATAGCAACAAAAATAACAGAAAGCCCAAATACACATGTAAGCTGAACTACTCAATGATAACTTGGTCAAGGAATAAAAAAGAAAGAAATAAAAGACTTTTTAGAATTTAATGAAAATGACGGCATAACATACCCAAACTTATGGGACACAATGAAAGCATGTAAGGAACAAAATGTAAAATGATATCATGGATTAAATGTAACCATGGAAACCAAGCCTAGGTGTGTGTGTGTGTGTGTGTGTGTGTGTGTGTGTGTGATAAACTTGAAGTGAGATAAATGCCCATTGAAGTAATGTATGAACACCTTAATTGTAATTGGTTAAAAGGTAACCATGGAAACTGAGCCTAAGCATGTGTGTGTGTGTGTGTGTGTGTGTGTGTTAGTGTGATAAGGTAAATACCTTAATTGTGATTGGCTAAGAGTAGCTTAAATATCCTGTTCTGGTCACCACAACTCACTCATTCTTGGAGTCCCAAGGAGATTCCCACACACTAAGAGATTGAGTCCACAGACCCTGACGATAGTCTCCAAACAGAGGAGCCCACACCCCCCGGACCGTGCTCCAGCTGAGCTGACAAGCAGAAGGACACATCACGAACAATACCTGATGCGCCATCATCAAGTCAGGCTATGACATTGGGTCAGACCAGAGGTTATTGAGGTTATTGAAGTGTGTGTGTGTGTGTGTGTGTGTGTGTGTGTGTGTGTGTAGGAATGTGATCCCATTTCACTGTTTATTGCTATTTTATGAATAAATAAGTTGTTATAACCTAACCTCAGAGTCTGAGGCTCCTTTCTTGCCTCTATCCTCAGCTGTGATTCACTACAAAGCAGTACTAAGAGGAAAACTCATAGCTCTAAATGCCTACAAAAAGAAACTGGAGAGAGCATACACTAAACAGCTTGACAGCACACCTGAAAGGTATAGAACAAAAAGAAGCAAATACACCCAAGAGGAGTAGATGGCAGAAAATATTCAAACTCAGAGGTGAAATCAACCAAGTAGAAACAAAAAGAACTATACAAAGAATCAACAAAATCAGGAACTGTTTCTTTGAGAAAAATCAACAACATAGATAACCCCTTAGTCAGTCTAATCAGAGGGCACAAGAGACAGTTTCTAAATTAACAAAATCAGAAACAAAAAAGGATATATAACAATAGAAACTGAGGAAATTAAAAAAAATCATCAGATCCTACTATAAAAGCCTATACTCAACAAAACTGGAAAATCTGGATAAAATGAACAATTTTCTAGACAGAAACCAGGTACCAAAGTTAAATCACAATCAGATAAACCGTCTAAACTGTTCCATAACCCCTAAAGAAATAGAAGCAGTCATTAAAAGTCTCTCAACCAAAAAAAGCCCAGGATCAGATGGGTTTAGTGCAGAATTCTATCAGACCTTCAAAGATCTAATACTAATACTCTTCAAACCATTCCACAAAATAGAAACAGAAGGGACACTACCCAATTTTTTCTATGAATCCACAATTATGATTATACCTAAACCACACAAAGACCCTACAAAGAAAGAGAACTCCAGACCAATTTCCCTCATGAATATCGATCCAAAAATACTCAATAAAATTCTTGCAAGCTGAATCCAGGAACACAGTAAACTGATCATTCACCAGAAAAGTAAGTAGATTCCAATAGCATGGAGAGTAGGCAGCTGCTCAGGTATTGTGCTGCTTAAGGCTTATTAAAAATATAAAGGCTGTGTGTGTTTTTTTATCTAGGAACTCAGTAATCAAAGGAGGTTTAGAAACCCTGGAATGGGATTTTAAATACTTTTAACAACAGGACCGCCTTGGGAGAGGATGTACCTAATGCTGTAGAGACTTGATGCCCCAGGGAAGGAGTTTGCTCTAGGCTGTGCACCCTCTCAGAGGTGAAGGGGCAGGGCTGAAAAACTTAGGATGGGGGAGAGTCAGATGATGGGACAGCATTTGGAATACAAATAAATAAATAAATAAAGTGTGTTTTACTACCTAAAGATCTGGATTAAAGGTATTTCTTTTTACAGCTCAAAAGATCTGGATTAAATTCAAGTCTTCCCACCTCAATGATCTGGATTTGAATTAGATCTTTCTACTTCAGTTAAACAAAAATTCATCACCAGTATATCCTCTATTTAGGCGATTAGTTAATTCCAGAAGTAGTCAAGTTGACAACCAAGAAAAGCCACCAAAATCTCCAATCCTCAATCTCCTTTGTATTTTATTCAAACACTGCAGGGACTCTCATCTGCATCAGCCTTTTCTGAATTCTCTTTCTTTAAGTGTCTTGAAGTCTCTGAACCTCTTTAATCCTTTTGTTACCATTCTGAAACGCATCTACACACATAAAATTATATAATATATAATAATGGTAATATATAAATTATAATCTGAGTGTTAACATTAATAATTAAGGTTTGATTAAAAAATTCATGTTTCCTAATGGCCAACTATTAAGAGAAATCAGAACTATTTGTTTAATTGCAGCCGTCAACATTAAAATCTCTTGTGAATTCATTATTTTAACATACACTTCATAATTATTTTCAACTTTTAGAAAAAGATATTGGCAAATTCATTTTTGAGAAAAGTGACCTTTGTTGTAAGGAAAGTGGTTCAAAGAGCTGGCTTCATTGAACATCCTTTCTATAGCATAAAAAAGTGTCTAAATGGAAACCATGGGCTGATTAATTAGTTGTAGGACTGGGTTAAGTTCATAAGGCAGCTGCAATGATCTCATAGATTTATCAAATATACAGAAAATCCACACAGTTTAGCCCCACCCAAACCCTCTATGTAGACCAATTAGCAACTCTGAGTCATAGGGCTCCATCCTCAAGAATGCAAATGTGGTCATCTGCATAAGCCATCATGTCTTACCTAAGCATAAATTTAAAACATGTCTTGACTATTACCTTATATAGTGGTATGAATGAGAATGGCTCCCATAGGGACAAATATTTGATTGTACTTTCCCTGCTTGGTGGATTTGTTTAGGTGGTGTGGCCTTGTTGGAAGAAGTATGTCACTGGAAGTGAGCTTTGAGGTTTCAAAAACCCATACCTGATCCAGCCGCTGTATTTCTTTCTGCTCTGATTGCTGATCAGAACGTAAATTATCAGCTACCACTCCAGCTCCATGCTTTCCCTTGTAAGTTCCCTTAGTCATGGTATATCTTCACAACGGTAGAACAGTAAGACAGTTTGCAACTGCTTCCTTCACAAAACTCTGAAATGGGGCTAGGATTCTTTGCCATTTTAGAGTAAAAGAGAGCATAAGAAGAGACAGACCAAATGACTAAGCAAATGACTCCCATCAAAACAAGTAGACAAACAAACACCTAATTTCTTTATGTTTCATTTGTACTTGAACCCAGGTGCCCAGAAAGGATGCACACCTCTACCCCTACAGGCCCAGGGAGACATAACACTATCTTCTTCAATGAATATGAGTCAAAAGAATTCAGCGATATGAGAAAACTGTCCCTGGGTTTTAAACCATCAAGATCATTGCTTAGCTTTTAGAGCTATTTCCATTCTTCTTCAAAATATAAGAAAATAAGAAACAAATGTAGATTATATGATTTCTAGAGAAAGTATCTTTAGACAAAAATGGAGAGTAAACCACACCTTTTATCAATCACGTAATTTTTAAAATTTTATCTGTACTTATCCTTGAAAGTGTCATTGGATAACAATCTCACTGTCCCTGGATTTCCTCAAATAAAATTGGGTATGAAAATAGCAAAATATATGCATGTTTCACACACTTTGAGAATCAAGAGACCCTCTATGGAACAAGGATACCTTTTTTCTAGGACAGAAGCATCTTTTAAAGGGGAAGCCATGTGGTCTTGGAACAAATTAACTCTGTAAGGAGTCATAAGGCAGACCCTGGATTGGAATGTGCCTAGATACAGCAATATCTTGTCCTGCTTGGGTGTTTGGTTGGGATATGCTCAGAAGCAGAAAATCCAGTGTTGTTATATCCCCAGATAAAAGGAAGGACTTGAAAAAGGAAAGTGTGGCTTACTCTGTTTTCTAAGTGTATTGGCTGGTTTTGTGTGTCAACTTGACACAAGCTGGAGTTACCACAGAGAAAGGAGCTTAAGCTGAAGAAATGCCTCCATGAGATCCAGCTGTAAGGCATTTTTTCAATTAGTGAACAAGGGGAGAGGACCCAATGTGTGTGGTGCCATCCCTGGGCTGGTAGTCTTGGATTCTATAAGAAAGCTAGCTGAGCAAGCCCAGGGAAGCAAGCCAGTAAGTAACATCCTATGGATGGCCTGCTTCCTGACCTGCTTGAGTTTCAGTCCTGACTTCCTGTGGTGATGAACAGCAACATGGAAGTGTAAGCTGATTAAACCTTTTCCTCCCCAACTTGCTTCTTGGTCATGATGTTTTGTGCAGGAATAGAAACCCTGACTAAGACAGTAAGTGTGTCTCTGATTTGCTGCTTTGGTATTTTAGAAAGGTTAACAGACAGCCAAAGACATGAGGATCACCAGGAAAAGAAATGTGTTCACTTTCTCAAAGAATTTCCTTCTGTTAAAATAACTAAACCCCAGAATCCACTCAGCTGCTCAGATATCAGCCACTTCTACTGCAGAGCTATTGGAGAACTGGATTCTAATCTAGTACTCTAGCTAGAAACTTGAATGAGTTTGCATGTTTGTCTAATTATCAGCCACCCACACGGCTGGTACAGGGCTGACCAGCTTCAGTTCCTGGTAGGAATTCCATACCCAGTTTACCTGTCCTCTAGATAGCCTGTGCTGTACTTAACGTCTGGGACTATATAGGATCTTGTGTCCTAGACTCCAGATAAGGAATCCCATGTGGCCTACAACTTACCCACTTCCACTTAAAGTTGTATCCTATGCCCTGCTCCCACAGTACACCACCCACAGTCACTGTGATCCAAGTCCCTGCCACCCAACTACAACCTATAGAATTCAGTAGGCCCTCCATAGACTTCTGAACATGGCCAGAAGTTTCTTCTATACTGTAGAAAGTTTTCTTCTAGTTCGTGCCTTAAGTTACACCTGCCCTAGCTGAGCTGAGATAATACCTGACACCTCATTCACATATCAACACCATGTAGGCCCTAGGCTGAAAACTAATATTGTTCAGCTGGCCCACAACCTGACACATGGAGGTAGCAACAACCATACATCTAAATATCCACTCAACAATGGTGAGAGCAGATATCTATCCCAAGCAACATCATCCATGAACTAAATCCACATGCTCATGTCCCATGCAAAACATAAACTTGAATAACTGAGAAATGTCACCTCCAGGAATCAGTGATTAGCTATGACACCAGCACTTGGTCATCTTTTATTATAGGTATTACTATACTTGAAAACACTTGGAAATTGACTCCCCTGGGCTCTACAATGTTTCTTTGAAATCAGTTCCTAGCTTTAGCATAAAAGGAGAGGGGAAAAGAACTGGAACAGTCTGAGATAACAGCAAACTGAGGTCACTGCTCACTGTCAGTTCCTGTCTCATTACCCACAGGCTCTGTAATTACAACAACAATAATTTTAGATCACCAAATGTCAGGGAATCAGGGAGGGGGCTGGCCTTGGGGATGGAGATGGGCAGAAGGAGCCCTTTTCCCCTGGTGAAGCCAAATTCCTGACAGCAGTATGAGCTGCTGTGAACATGGGGACTAAGGAATGATAAACAAGATCTGGCTGTTGTGTGAGGACACCCACCTGACCCCTGCACAAACTGAGCAGGTGAGTGCTGACTTGTAGCTGTGGACTGAGTCTGCCTTTGACTTTGGAAGGAGAGCTGTGAGGTAGGAAGCTTTAGGTAGGAAAAAGGGGGGTCTCAGTCATCTGTCACTGTGCAAAAGGAAGGAATCAGGACCCAGAAAGAAAACAGTCTATCACTTCCCAGCTGTCATCTTAGACTTGGATTAGGGAGTGTTTGCAGAAGTTTGTGGTGCACCATACCAGAGCTGCTCATTATGTGGGACAGGCAGGGACAGGACACAGGGGCCTGGTGGCATTTCCGTCTGGGTGTGAAGAAAGACTCACTTTCTCCAAAGCCTTACACATCTGACCCTCAACAGAATTAAAAACTTGATCTGAGCTGTGTATCCTATTCCTTATGTTCTTTAGTCTGTTGCGGCTAGATCTCTCTTGCTTTCTGATTCTGGTTGCCCTTTTTCTGAACTTTCCAAACTATAATACAGTGTGTGGTTGCACAGTACTGTCGGAATGTACTTGAAAACAGGAAAGAAGAGAGAAAATGATTTCTATACTAAAACTAATTCAATTTCTGGTACTTGACACCTCACAGTATGCTTGCTTGGGACAAAGCACCATCCCTAGCTTATAGATGAGAGCACTGGACATGCATGGGAAAGCTAAATAACATAATTAATGTGATACATGCAGAAACTGAGGGAGCTGGGTTTGTAGTGGCTGATTGTAAAGAACACTCTTGTGCATACAGAACTTTATACATGAATGTGTGTGTGTTTGTATGAGAGGGAGAGTGGGAGAGAGCATGTTGGTATGTGCAGGTACAGGTGTGTGTGTGTGTGTGTGTGTGTGTGTGTGTGTGTGTGTGTGTGTTTGTAGACCAGAGGTCAATTCCAGGTATCTGAAGCTCACAGTTTCTCCCAGTGTGGCTGGCTAAAGACTTCTAGAGATCTTCCTGTCTCTGCATCCCCAGTGCTGGAATTAAAAGCATAATTCTATACCTTGCATTTATGTCAAGATTCTTGGCATGAAACTTGGGTCCTCAAGCCTGTTCTTGAAACATTTTTCAAACTGAGGCATCTTCTTTGCACCCTGAACTTTATACTTCTAAAGTTCATGCAGTTCTCAAGCATTTGGAATATTTGTGACCCACTCCCAAGTTTCTTTTTTTTTTTTTTTTTTTTTTTTTGCTACAGGAAACTTTATTAGAGTCATACAGACTAAATTTATTCTTACATGCTGGAGGTGAGAAGCCAGTGAAAGCTTGTTAAAATATGCAAATAGCATATAATAGCATGTATTAGACATGTATTAGTGGACATTAGACTTATAATTCTTTTAGTTGAGGTCTTGCTAAGAAAAGCAAGGGCTACTTTGTTATTACAAATTCTAATATTGGTAGTTCTAAGAACAGAGAAGTAACTGAAAACTTTGTCAAATTATAAAATAATTAATACAAAGATATTACAAGTAAAATTAAATCTTAATTTATTAAGGACTTATACACACCCTTCACTAGGTTGGTGGAAGCCTGGAAGTCATTTACCAAATGTGTCACCCAAACTAAGTTGACTTTTTCAGGCTATTCTGTTTTCATATATCATTAAAAAAAGATTCCCTCAAGCGTCTATGTAAGTTGGTTGCCAGCTTTCCTCTGTGTTTAGTGTAAGGTTTTGAGAAGAAGAGCCTCATTTAAGAATGCATTCAAACACTATGTTTGAGTATGCATTAGCAGCAATGTAAATCACTGAGATTCTGCAAACAAAAGCAGTTTCTCTTAGGCATACTCACTATCCAGGGAGGAGGGAAGCAGATATATAGATAAATAGCCCAGAGTTCAAAGAAAGCTGATATGTAAAAGATGGACATGACTCATGGTGATCTGTCAAAGATCAACCAGGGTATATATGCATAATCCTGTGACAAGTTAAGCACTAATGTTATATTTGAGGCAGGGACTGGGGTGAAGGTAATTCAGAAATAACTTTGATGAGAAAAGGATGGTAATTATGAAGGACAAATTAATTCAGTTAAGGTTGACATGTTTCTGAGTGTTTTGTTAGATGTGAAGCAAATGGAATAGTTTTCTGCTTCAAAACTACTATATGTGCTGTGTTAAGGGGAGTTTATATGCATGTGTGTACATTTAATCTTGCACAAATATATGTGCAAGCAGAGGAGAGACAGCATTGCTATCTGTTTCAGTTGCTCTTGGCCTTAAATATTCAGTTAGGGCCTTTCTCTGAACATAGTGCTCATTGTATCTGCTAAGCAAGCAAGCCAGTGGATTCCAAGGAACTGCTTCTCTCCACACCAAACCCCTTACCATCCACACTGGGGTTACTACTCTGCACTTCTTTGACCAGCATTTATTTGGGTGCTGGGCATCAGAACTTATGTCCTCACACTTGTACAGCAATACTTTTATGTACTGTGCCATATACCCAGCACCTAAAGGATTAGCTTAACTTATAACTTATGCAATATATAAGAATAAACATTAAACAGGGTATGATTTATAAGTTTTTACACATTAATGCTGAATATTAGGAAGAACTTATTCATAAGTTGGTGCATTTCTCTTTTTCCATGTTTCAAATATTTTATTTTCTTACTCATACAGTATGAAGTTCTCTAAAGATTTCAAAACATGAATCATGCAGAAGAAAATTTAAACATTCAACATAAACCATGCCCTTCCCACCTCCCTCACACAAACTAAAAAAGAAAACCCCTCACTCCCCAGTAAGGAAATAGTTTGCACTATTTTTTTCCACAACACCAGCCAAGATATGCACAAGCAAGAGATACAGAAAGCATTTGCTAAAATATTTGTAACAAATAATTATGTACAAAAAAATTCACAAAAGACTAGTTCCCTCTTGAAGCAGAGCACATGGCGGTTGGCACTGGGACAGATCAAACCACTGGCTGGGATTGCAAGCCACCACTGTCTGGGATTGCAAGCCATCACTGGCTGGGATTGCAAGCCATGTCCTGATCCAGAGGGGGAAAGTAGTTACAGGGAGTGGAGATTTTCGTTTTGAATATTAACATTTCCAAAGTTTGGCAACATCATCTTTTAAAATTATGCAAATTATGTAAACAAGAGGTACATTTTAAATTGATCTACATGCAAAACTCCATGTCATGCAAAGACACCAAGCACTGGGATTTTTCTCTCACAGACAGTGTCCATGATGTGCAGCACTCAGTTGAAGGGACAGCAGTGGCAGGCAGGTGTTCTCAATTTAATATTCTCTTTCCTTGATTCAACCTGCCCCTTACCATTCATGATTATAAAACCAATTTATGTAGAAAAACTGTATAGGGAAGACTGCCATATAAAACTCTCCAGAATGTCTTACTTCCAGTCAATAGTACCTTTGCAGAAAGGGGAAGGGATAATGTCAAGTGGTAGAACATGACATACTTTTATGTCACACAAATCTGTTAAATCATCATCCATCACTAGTTGTCCGGGCAAAACAACAAAAATCCATCATGTGCTATCTTCCCTTCTGGCAAAGAAATTTAAAATATATACACAAAATCTGCTCCCCTATGGCATATAGATTAGCAAGATATTCTCCCATTTTAACCACAAACAGAATTTTACATAAATATGTGCTCATTAAGTATCAGTTGAGTTTTTAGGTTAGCTGTATGTCTTTTGAAATGCAGAAGGAAAAATGAATCCATGATTTACAGTTTAGTGACAAGTATTTCCTTGTGTATAATGATACAAGGATATTTTAAGCCATTACATGATTACTTTGGGTTTTCTTCACTAAATAACACATTTAAAAAGTCATGACTGCCTCAGAAACCTTCTGACCTTTATAAAATCACAACTGCTAATTACATTTTCTCAGGGACACTTAATAAAAATAACAGCAACTACTTAAAAAGTATCAGCCTGCAGCAGCCATAGTATATGCAGTTCTATGGACACAAGAACCCACTCTTGGCAACAGCACTGAACTATACCTCCAACAGAGATGGATTAAACAGCTGCTCAGCAGTAAGACAGCCCCTGGAAAGATATTCAGAGCTATAAGTAAAGTTACAGACTCCTTACAAAAGTGTAATTAAGATAAATAATAGGGCATTAACAAATGCTTTATCAATCTCACAAAGGAGAAAGCACAGAGAAAGGAAAATAGCTGGCCTAATACCTGGTGCAAATTGTACAATCTTCTATCTACATATAAAACTGTGTGAAATAAAAGTAAGGATGGTTTATGTTCTGCTTGGCACTTTTGTACTCTAACATTTTGTTTCTGAATCAAGTATATTAAATTAAAGTCAACCTACTAAATATCTAGAAAGCTACATATATCGATATATGCATATTTACATATGTAAATGTAGATACTTTCTTGTTATAATAGATGAAGAAAAATAAATAAAGAGCCACCCCCTTCCCTTTCTCCACCATACTGATATGCTCTTTCATGCTGCTGTCCTTCAAACTTTAAAGTGCTACACTGAGTTATTGACAGAGTAGGAGTTCGATAATAGTTGGCTTCATGAGGCTCAGGTTGGAAAATGTGGCTTCACAGAGAAAAATACTTCCATTTAAATACACAGAGAGCATTGCTGGACGTCTTGAGCAGATCTTCAGAGATGGAGAAGGAAGCAAAAGTGTTGGGTGGTATTCTTCAAAGAGTCACACATCCACCACCATCTTTTTGTGGATCTCTGGGCCACCTACAGCAGCACAGAATTCCTCAAAGGATATACCTCCATCTCCATCCTTGTCTGTACTTACTATGGTTTGGTCTACAATCTGCTGTAACAGTGTATCTTTCAGATTGATGCCCACCATCATCTTCTACACCTGGAAGAGTTCTCCATTGGAAATATAGCCATCTTTATCCATAACATAGATACGGAAAGCAAACCTCAACTTCTGCTCCTTATCTTCTTTGACACTGAACTGAGAGACTCCTTCAATGAATTCTTTGAAGTCTACTTCTCCATTCCCGTCTGTGTCAAATATATTTATTATCCACTGTACTAAATCCGCTGTTCTGTTGTAACTCAGGCAGAGACATGAACTCTTCCTCACTCAAAGAACCAGAATTGTCCAAATCAAGCTTCTTGGCTGTCTTTCCTAGCCTTGCAATTTCATCAGCATCGAAGTATGAGCTCATTTCCAAAGGTTAACTTGCCTCATTTCCCATCTCGCTCAGCGAGCAGCGCTAGCTGCGGCTGTTGGTTCCTGGGGACGCGACGAAGGCGGCTTTGCTGTCCGGTGCCACAGGGTGCAAAGGGGCCTGGGCCCGAGGTGGGCGGAGTCCCGGTTGGAGATGCCTTAACGCTGGCCAGAGGGAGGAGAGGGTTGTAGCCTCACGCTCAGGGGCGTCCCCGACTCCCTGCAGCGGCTCGAAGTTGGTGCATTTCTGACTGAGGAATCATTACACTCAACAAAACCTTAAAACATATAATCAGCTACTTGCATCTTTGGTTAGAATTTATAAGGCCAGTGCATGAGCTAGAAAATGTTTCCCTGGTGTTTTGTTTGGAGCAGAATCCTCAGTAGAAACAGACAGGGAAAAGAAGGTAGATGGAAGAAAAATTAAATCACACGTAGAAAGCTGAGACTGCAACACAAATCTTATTAGACTTACTCCCACCTTGTTGTCAGAAGACTAGCTTTTGCTCCCTAATTCCTAAAAAACACTAGCTTCTGTTCCAATTACAGAAAAATTATATAGAAAGTAGAGTATATCATATAATATTCTGGGAGAGATGAATCCGTTTGGCCAAGAACAATTTTCTGAAGAAGTTGTAAGCTTTTTATTAGTTCAACATCACTTAGTGATAGTTGCATAAGTGGAGGAGAGGCTCAGATATGAAGCAAAAACGTCATCCAGTAGCCTGAGGTCATATTAGGTGACATGAAGGAAAAGAAAGGAGCCCGCCAGGTAAATACTCAGGACTGTGTTAATATGCATACTGACAAAATGATGTCACGCATTTAGATTTTGTCTGGGAAATTCATGGTCATATGAATGTGAAGGATGAATGATCGTTGTGAAAGGCAGGAAACTATCAAGTTTATGCCTGATTATAGCTATCATCATTTCCATGTAAATGAAAAATGCAAAGTAAAACTAACAAACAACAATGAAAACCAAGTATCTTGTCAGGAATCATTAAGGAAAGAACAGTATGTATTTATATCCTTGAAACCATCCCCCCCCCATAGGCATAAACAGAAAAATCTTACATGTTTCTCAAATGACTTTTTCCCAGTGCCATTCGTGAAGTGAAAAGATGAACTGGAATAACATTATCCAGACAATAGTCTTCCTTTCTCTTACTGGACCTGGAATTGTGGGCAATATCCTAATGTTTGTGAGACTTGTGTACATTTCTGCCTCCCGGACTGAGAAAAAGCCTGTCAACCTTATTCTCATCCATTTGGTATTTACTAATATGATCATTATCTATAGCACAGGGATCAGAGATACAGCCACAGTGTTTTATTTCAAAAACTTCCTAGGAGACATTGGATGTAAAGCTGTGGTTTATTTGGCAAGGATGGCACGCGGCCTTTCCATCTGCTCGACTTGTCACCTCAGCGTGGTCCAGGCTGTCACCATCGGTCTCAGGACATCCATTTGGCAAAAGCTCAAACCACAGACCTCATGGCAAGTTCTTACCTATGTCTTCTTCTTTTGGATCCTTAATATTCTGACAAGTTCCAACTTGTTGTACTATATAACAGCAAGCAGTGGGATGAACAGATCAGAAGTTACTGGGTACATTGGGTGTTGCTATATGCTGCCATCCAGGCACATAGTTAAATGGATTTTCCTCTTGCTCATGGCTGTTCGTGATCTCATCTTCCAGAGTCTCATGGCCTGGAGCAGTGGATACATTTCTTTTCACCTGTATAAACATCACAAGCGTATCTTCTACCTTCATAGCCGCAGGTTTATGAAGAGTTTTAGTCCAGAGATTAGAGCTGCACAGAGTGTTGTCATTCTCATGAGCTGTTTTCTTTTCTTTTATTGGGGAGACTTCATTTTCTCTTTTTATACAGGTTCCATGGTGACTCATGATTCCATTATACTAAATATTAAAACATGTCTAGTACTTGGTTATGCTGTTCTCAGTCCCTTTGTCCTGATGAACAGAGATGGCCCTGTTGCTAAATCCTAGAGTTTTCACTGAGAAATGCTAGGATTCTATTCCTCCCTGAGCTCAAGATGCACACTATCATTTATTTCCCTTAATAGTTTGTATACTACGTGGAGGACATGCAGCTTTGTTATATACCACCAGCATTCCTGTATACCAATTTATAGCCCAGGCCTCAGCCTGGTAATTGATCTGCCTGTGCATTGCCAGCATTTTCCACCTCATCATACTTTGCCCTGATATTCTAATATATCCAAGCATTAAATCAGCTAAACATTATAATAATTTGCATTAAAAAATCAGAGTAGTACAAAACTACCTAAGGCTAGTTCAGGGTTTCTAGGAAGGCAGGAAGTAGATTTTTACCAACTTCTCATTCCACCATCCTTATCATGTGACTTGTGGCTTCTCATTAGCACTGGAGAAAATGCTGATTTCCCCTCAAAAGCCAGAGAAGGAGAACAACATAGGGTAGGTAGAGGTGAGGACATCATCATTTTCTGGGGTGGGTTTACACAGCAGAGTGGAAGTGATAGTGAGACAAGTGATGTCATCACAACTCAGCAGACTTTGCTACCAAGTGATTGATGCTGCCAGATTCCATAAGACAATAATGTGGACAATTCTAATCATGTCAGATCTTAATTAATCACCATGAGAAGCTCTGGCAAATAAGCTATCTCAAATGATGCCATCTTAGGCCTGGACAGCTGTCAGGAGCCAACATAGGACAAGCTAATAAGTAGTAGGTGATCTTCCTGAAATTGTCTGCCTTGGATTAAAATTCCAACACAGATTTTCTCTAACTGAGATTTTCTCAAGGATAACCAAACAAAAAAGAAGAACCACCTGGGCTGGCCTCTGGCAGAGAGCATGCTCCAGACCAGGGCCTCACGAGCACACTGTGAGGTTTAAAGACCTCACTAATAGATTGTTAAGACTAGAACTTCTACCTCTCAGGATTTGTCACTTACAGTGGCTGACACTGAACATCTGGTGTCTGTTAAGCCACTTGGCTTGAAATTCCAGGCTCTATCTTTCCCGCTTAGCTGTGGACCAGGAGACCTGGGTACTGAGGGTGCATAGAAGATCATCTTGGTGAAAGCCAAGGAGTGAGGCCTTGCCAATTGGAAGGACAGTGGTGTTATTGAGAACTCACAGACTTGGGCCCAGGAGGACAAAGACAGTCCAGAAAGAGCTATGACCTGGTGTCTTTCAGGATCCCTGTGCTCCAGCCTTTCCCTGGAGCCTTCTGTCAGTATAGTATATGCATTGCATTGGACAATACTGTCCATCAACTCACTACAGTTCCTACTAGAAGAAGCCTTGGCACTGTTTCAGGAAGAAATTGCCTCCCCACAGAGGCATCATGCAGCTCAAATGACATGCACACACCTATCATGCATTTTCTTTCTTTGTTATAAAATTGTGACATTGCTACAGAGAAGAGGGGAAGGAAGGAGGAGTCTTTCATTCCCTGATTTAGCCAAACAATAAATAAATCTATTTGTTTTGTCAGTTTGTTTCCTAATTTCCTTAAAGAAGTAGTAGTCTTCTAAAATTATTTTTTGTTTCCATTTTCATGTCTCTGTATGTTTTTAATCGGTGTGTGTCTGCTTGCATGTGGGTGGGCACATGTGTACGTGATGTGGTACACATTCACATTTGTGCACATCAGCATGCACAGAAGTAGATGTCAGGAAAAGGCCAAACTTAAGAATAATAGGAATAGAATATCAAGATTACCAGATCACAGGCCCAGAAAACATCTTCAACAACATCCTAGGAGAAAACTTCCCTTACCTAAAGAAACAGACACCTATAAATATACAAGAAACTTCCAGAACACCAAACAGATTAGACCAAAAAAAAACCTCCTCCACCCACATAATAATCAAAACACTAAATGTACAGAACAAAGAAATATTAAAAGCTGCAAGGAAAAAGGCCAAGTAACATATAAAGGCAGACATATCAGAACTACACTTGACTTCTCAACAAAGACTCTAATAGCTAGAAGGGCCTGGGCAGAGGTCTTGCAGACCCTAAGAGCACACAGATGTCAGTACAGACTACTAACTATACCCAGCATAACTTTCAATTGCTATAGATGGAGAAACCAAGATATTTCATGACAAAACCAAATTTAAACAATAACTTTCCATTAACTCAGCCCTGCAGAGGATACTGGAAGGCAAACTCAAACCCACTGAGACTAACTACACTCAAGAAAAATAAATATTTCTACACCATTCAAATCAATAGAAGACACACACACACACACACAATCAATATCAAAATAACAGGAAGTAGCAATCATTGGTCATTGATAGTTCTCAGTATCAATGGACTCAATTCTCCAATTAAAAGTCACTGGCTAACAGAATGGATGCGTAAACAGAATCCATCATTCTACAGTATACAAGAAAAACATATCAACAACAAAGATAGATATTACCTCAGAATAAAGGACTGGAAAACGGTTTCTAAGCAAACAGACCCAAGAAACAAGTTGATGTAGCCATTCTAATGTCTAAAAACCTAAACTTTCACCCAAAAGTCATCAAAAGACATGGCTGGGTAAGGAGTAGATGTCAGGAAATATTCAAACTCCAAGCTGAAATCAATCA
>NW_021604708.1:3755594-3771289 GCF_004785775.1 Grammomys surdaster | reverse complement strand
CAAAATTGGAAAATTGAAATGAAACTAATGATTTTCTAGATAGATTATAATTAGCAAAGTTAAATCAAGATCACATAAACAATCTAGATAGTCCTATAACCCCTAAGAAAATAGAAGCAATCATTAAAGTCTCACAAACCCCCAAAAGCCAAGGGCCAGATGGTTTTAGGACAGAGATATACCAGACTTTCAAAGAAGGGCTAAGATTCCTCAAACTACTCAATAAAATAAAACAGAAGGGACATTGCCAAACTGATTCTATGAGATCACAGTTACCCTGATACCTAAACCACACAAAGACTCAACAGAAAAAGAGGATTTCAGGCCAATTTCCCTTATGAACAGTGATGCAGAAATAATAAAATGCTTGCAAATCAAATCCAAGAACACATCAAAGACATAATCCATCATGATCAAGTAGGCTTCATTCCAGGGATGCTTCAATGTATAATAACCCATCAATGTAATCCACAATATAAACAATCTGAAAGAAAAAAAAGAACACAGGAACATTAGATGCTGAAAAAAAAACATTGACCAAATCCAACATCCTTTCATGTTAAAAGTTTTAGACAGATCAGGGATAAAAAGTACATGCCTAAACACAATATAGATAATATACAACAAGTCAATAGACAACATCAAATTAAATATAGAGAAACTTAAATCAATTTCACTAAAATCAGGGACAAGACAAGGCTGCACATGCTCCCCCTATGTATTCAATATAGTATTTTAAGTTCTAGACAGAGCAATAAGACATCTAAAGGAGATCAAGGGGATGCAAATAGGAACAATTTGGAAAGAAAGAAGCCAAAGTATCACTATTTGCAGATGATATGATAATATACATAATTTCTACCAGAGAATTCCTGTGACTGATAAACACCTTCAGCAAAGTGGCTGCATACAAAATTAACTCAGATCAGTAGCCCTTCTTTATACAAACAATAATTAGGCAGACAAAAATGTTAGGAAGGAAACACTCTTCAAAAGAGCCATAAATAATACAAAATATCTTGGTGTAACTCTAGCCAAGCAAAATGAAAGACCTGTATGACAAGAACTTCTTGTCTCTGCAGAAAGAGATTGCAATAGATATCAAAAAGAAACATAATCCATGCTCATGGGTTAATAGGATTAACATAGTGAAAATGGCCATTTTACAAAGCAATCTACAGATTCAATGAAATTCCCATCAAAATTCCAATACAATTCTTAAAAATCTTGAAAGAACAATTTTGAATTTCTTGTGCCAAAATGGAAAACCCAGGAAAGCTAAACAACCCTGAGCAAGAACTTTGGGAGGTATCAACCATCCCTGACTTCAAGCTATACTACAGAGTAATAGTAATAAAAACTACATGGTGTTGGTATAGAAACCAACAGGATGAAAAATGGAATCAAACTGAAGATCCAGAAATAAAGCACACACCTATGGATACTTGATTTTTGATAAAGAAGGCAAAAGGATACAATGGAAAAGAGAGAGCATCGTACACAAGTGGTCCTGGTCTAACTGGCTGTCTGTATGTAGAAGAATGCAAATAGCTTCATGTTTATTATCCTGAACAAAATTCAAGTCCAAGAGGATCAAAGACCTCAACATACCACTGGGTACATTAAATCTAATAGAATATAAAGTGGGAAATAGTCTTGAACTCATTGGTACAAGAGACAACTTACTGAAGGGAACACCAATGGCTCAGGCACTAAGATAAACAATTAATGGATGGGACTTTATAAAACTGAAAAGTTTCTATAAGACAAAGGATACTGTCAATAGGAAAAAACAATTTACAGGTTGGGAAAAGATCTTCACTAACCCTACATCTGACAGTGGAATAATATCCAATGTATATAAAGAACTCAAGAATTTAGACACCAACAACCCAAAACAGAGGAATCTTGAATGGCTAAGAAATACTTAAAGAAATGTTCAAAGTCCTTAGTCATCAGGGAAATGTAAATCAAAATGACCCTGAGATTCTATCAACACCCATAAGAATGAGTAAGAGCAAGAACTTAAGGGACAGCACATGCTGACAAGGGTGTGGAGCAAGAGTAACATTCCTACATTGCTGGTGGGATTACAAACTTGTACAACTACTCTGGAAATCAATTTGGGGGTTTCTCATAAACTTAGGAATAATTTTACTTCAAGTCTCAGCTATAACACTCCTGGGCATATACCCCAAAGATGCTCCATCATCCCACAAAGACACTTGCTCAACCATGTTCATAGCAGCTTTGTTTGTAATACCACAAACTGGGAACAACATATATGTTCCTCAACTTAAGAATAGATAAAGTAAATGTGGTTCATTCATACATCGAACACCTAGAGAAATATACTTATTGAAGTCCTCATACAGATAATCGTGAGAGTCATGTCTTGAACTACAAGCTAAATAATCTTTTTTTCCTTTATGAAGTTAACTCTCCTCAAGTGTTATCATAACAGATGTAGACTAATAAACACCAGGATTATAGACTTTTTCTCTAGCACACTCCTTTTCTTTTTTGGATCATTTTCTATGTTTGTTGATAAATTAACAAATACATGGTTAAGTAAAAAATAGAAGGTTAAAAATTAAGGAGAGTTGAGACGAGTTTTGGTTTAGAAGAAATGAATGTTCCAGCAAGATAGGGACAAAGATGTTAAAAAATACACCAGTAGTATGACTATATCAAAGATTAATAAAAATGAAAACAATTGTGATTTTCTATCAGAAAGCTGCATAATAAAACAACGTTTAGCAGGCCAGTGGTGGCACACACCTTTAATCCCAGCACTTGGGAGGCAGAGGCAGGCAGATTTCTGAGTTCGAGGCCAGCCTGGTCTACAGAGTGACAGAGTGACCAGTGTCCTGGTCTTCCAGGACAGCCAGGGCTATACAGAGAAACCCTGTCTCAAAAACAAACAAACAAACAAACAAACAAACATTTATAATAGTGATTCTGAGAGATACCTGTGGCCCTTTCACTACATGGTATTTCTGCTTCAAGAATGCTACTTGTGTGTCCTCTGTCTACAGACAACTAATTCTGTCTACAGAAGTCCTCCCAAATGGAAGCTGCGTGAAGATTTCATTTTCTGATATGTTCTTGTGTTTTACTCAATAAATCAGCCAGAGTACTACAAGCTTTAAACTGTTTTATTGATTTTTGTATTTCAAAGATAGACAAGATATTTAGAAAATTTCTAAACAAATAAAGACAACAGAGCTTAATCATTGTTACACCAGAGATAATTATTTTATATTTCAATTTTTATCTACCCTGACATATGTAACGTATAACTTAGTTTCTCCGCACTTCAATTCCCCATTCAGTAGAGAGTATAGAAATCCTGGTGTCCTCAAAAGCTGTCCTCTCATATACGGAAGAAGCATTTTCAGCTTTTGTCATGTGTTAGTTGCACCTGGATGTATGGAGATACCATCACACAGGGCACAGAGGGAGACAAGTGATCTCGAACTCATCTCTCAAGACAGTGCTTTCTCTTCAAGAACAAAGTGACAATTTTATCACTTCTAATCTCATGCCTGTGCACTTATTTACATCACTTTGTATCTAGGATAGGAAGAACTTCCCAGGAACCAGAATGAAAAGTACATAGGACCATTCTCTGATACACACAAGTTTTAGAAGTGTACTTGATGTTATAATGAGTAAAGATTGCTTTAGAAATAATAAGGTCAAGATGGAGTTGAGGTGGTGAGGGGACATTGATATTTAAAGTACAATACGATACTTAATGTACAGGAATGAAAAATCAGATAAAGCAAAGACCTTCACTACTAACGGGTACAGGTAGAATAAACTTATCCTGGTCCATGTTTGGGACTTGTGCAAGAAGTAAAATGCCCAGTGCTGCATATTATTTATTCTACTTCTGTCTGACAAGGGATTTAAGAAACAGAAGGAAGGGACTTAGTCTGTCTGTAAGAAGCTGGTCCCCTGCCAGTTCAGAATCTGGCACTTAGGGAAGGTGAAAATAAGTGAGGAGATGTGGGAAGCTCAGTACACAGAAACTTGGCTAGTTATTCATTTTCTCACTTCATGTTCTTCCTCTCAAAATAATTAAACCCTAATTAAGTTGGAAATAACTTCTGAGCAAAACAGATGCTGTAACTGTGGGAGAGAGGGAAGCTGTACTTCAGGGACTGAGGCCCTACAGTGGCCTTCCTTCCTCCTGACACTGTGACAATATGAAACCTGAAGTCTGAAGACAAAATGAATGCTAAGAGTCCCACAGATCCAGAAGGTACAAATATGACCTGTCAAGTGTCACCTTCCCAGAGCTGCTCCAGAGCCTGTCGGCATCACAGTTGTCCAGACACTGCTTCCACACAGCTGTGCCATAGAGAGATTTATTAAAGCTGAAGCCTGTCTCTGACTAAGCCAGGAGTTGTTGAGAGGCTCTTTGAGACTTAGGTCCTCCCATTTACTTTTGACTCTGACAAGGCTAGTCCCTGGCTCCAGAAAGATCAAAGGATATAAGTTCCTGGAGGTACAGAAATGGCACAAAAATGCTGAGGAATTGCTATCCACCCTACAGCCAAAATCATGACAGTTGGATCTTTGCCTAAGGTTATCATCTTGCCCTTTAAAAAAAAAGTAATCAATATATAGAAAATGTTTAAGAGTCTATCAAAACTTTGGAGGAAGTCAAGTCAGGAACTCAGCAGGGTTGAAACCTGAAGGCTGAAGCTGGTGTTGATGGTGTGGAAGCACACTGCTTACTGACTTTCTTCCTATGCTTGCTCAACCTGCCTCCTTATAAAACCCAGGATCACAAGCCCAGTGATGGCACCACCAAACATGAGCTATGCATCTCCCATTGATGATTTATTGAGAAAATACCTGACAGTGGTATCTCATGGAAACATTTTCTTAACTGAGGTTCCTTCCTCTCTGATGACTCTAACTTGTGTTAAGTTGACACATAAAACCAGCCAGTACAACTGGCCACTTGTAAACTTGATACACAAATACATCACTATTAAGCCATAACCCTTCTTTCTTATTCATCTTCAAGATCTAACATTAAAAACAAAAATTAAAAGTTCTACAGTCTTTACAAATTCATACATATTAAAAATTTTGATCATTTTAAAATATCCAATCTCTATAAAAAATCCTAAATCTCTTTTAAAAGTTCAAGGTCTTTCAGATGTGTGCTTTTGTAACAATAAAAAGTAAATTAAATACCATCTAAGAGAGGGAAAAATCAGGGCACTGTCACAATCTGAACCAATCAAAACTAAATTCCAGCAGTATAAATAACTCAATGTCCATTGTCTAGAATCCACACATGATCTCCTGGGATCCTCCAAAGGTATTGAGTTGTTTTCTCCAGCTTTTCCATCTGTAGCAATCAGCTTGTCTTCTAGAGTTTAGCTAGTTCCAATTTACTGCTGCTGCTGTTCTTGGTGGTCATCACATTTTACTGTCATCTCAAAAATGCTGGAGTCTTTCACTGCAACTAGACTACACATCTACCACTAGTGTCTATTAGGATCTCTCCATGATTCCAAGCTTCAACTTCTTTGCAATGACCCCTTCAGTCTTGGGCCTTCAACTGTCACTGAGGCTGTACCTTCACCATTGGTATTTCCTGGCCACCCACAGTGCCAGCATCATGACCTATTCATGTCTTTAAAACCAGTACTATCTGGGTGACTCTTATACATTACCAAATCCAACTGTCACCATGAAATACAACTTTGGCTATCTCTGGAACACAGCTTTTTTGTGCTCTCAGAAAACATTTCCCAGAAGATTTCACCTCAGTGATTATGATCTCTTCTTAATCTCCAAAAATTTCTTAGCTCCAGCTAACCAGCATTAATTTTTTTATTCAATAATTTATTTATTTACATTTCAGATGCCATCCCTCCATTCCATTAATCCTCCCATCCATTAATTCCCTATACCATTCCTCCTCCTACTTTTTTGGCTTTACAATGTTTAAATTACATGCAAGTATCAAGGTCAGTTCTAGGTTGAGGGACTAGCAATACAATAGATGGAATAGACCAGGAACACGGAAGACAATAAACCCAGGTAATCAAAGAACATGCACGAAAATAAACAGAGTCTTATGATCACTCCAGTGATCACTATTTCTAAGGGCTTATCAGGATGATCAAAGTATTTGAGCATACTTCCCTGTCCTATCCCAATGTCATTTTCATGCCTGAAGCCTATTTCTTTGTTCTAGCTTAAGATTTAGATTTTTGCCTATAATTACTTTTTTATTCTAGCTTAAGATTTAGATTCCTGCCTAAAATTTCTTCTTTGTTCTAGCCTAGGATTTAGATTTCTGTCTAAAATTACTACTTTGTTCCAGTCCAATGTCAGATTCCTGCCTGAGGTCCATTTCCTTGTCCATGTTCTAGGTCAGATTCCTGCCAGACAGCTCCAAAAGCTCTCCACATCTCCCCCTTTTTATTGATAAACCAGACTGAGACTGTCTTCCTTACCCATCATGGAATATGCATTATCAAAGGCAATGCACTTCTATCTTAGGTTGGTAAGGCTCTGTGCAGAATCTTACCCGTCCTTGGCTTGCCAGCCTGTTAAATTAATAACTCTATCTGGGGGTCCATTATCAGTTTCAAGTCATGTGCTTTGGCTGCAAGCCTGTTGATGTAGTTAGAGACATGCTTTAACATGATGGGCAGGAATAAAATTATTCCCAGATCACGAAGGGCTAGCCTGATCAAGCTATATACGCCATTCCTGAGGTTTGCACAAAATGGAAATACTGGGCTCAGACCATGGATAATTTTATCAGCATTATCTGCAGCATCAAAGCTCAACAGAGCAGCATTTTGAAATTCATAATCTCACTATGCAAAGTTAACACACCCAGAGAGGTGTTATGATTATGCCAAATATCCTACAGGTGTCTTTAAACTTTTTGTAATTATAATGACAATCATTGTGAATTTCAAAAGTAACACTATTCTAATGATACTTGTTATGACACATGGGATGGCTCCTAAATCTTGAACTCTGAACCTCCTTCGGATAATTTGAATGGATTATAGAGCATCATCTGTTGTTCCAGATACCTATATAAATCCTCTTGTATACTCAATACATTAGTAACATTTTTTTCCTAGATGGTTAACTCCTTGTGGCAATGCTATTGCAGAAGCTGTGGTGTTAGCATTTAATGAAATTAAAGTTGTTATACCAGTAATAATCAAGCCCACTACCCTCTTGTTTCTGCTTAAAGCCTAACTCACTTCTTCTAGCACTTTCAAGCTTTTTTTCAGAGAATCGAAGTTTTCTAATACTCGGGGCAGAAAGACAAAAGGTAGGTAAACCCCTGTAACAGACATGCCAGGTTTCAACACACTAACAAAATTGAAAATTATACAGTCAATGCAACTTACAATAAATACTGTAGAAGAGACAAAACCAATTTTAGCTTGACAATTAGAAGAGCCGTAAAACATGTACTAACCCTTGTTTGAAATCCAGATCCTGTCCCAAATTTATCTCTTGCTATCATAACATCATAGTGAACTACAGCTAACTTCCAAATATGTCTCTGACAATGTGTAGATCCAGCCTTCCAAATGTCGACTATTTTTTTCCCATATTGAATTGATTTCTAGACAAGTACATGATTGAGTCCTAATAGCTGGTCACCTTTAAGAAGAATACAAGAGACATAATTTCTCTTTTTGATTCTCTATTCCACAAGTTTCTATTCAAGTTTTTAAGTCTAAAAACTTGAGGCAAGGCAACTTGTCCCATCTTGGATATAGGCAAGCAAAGGTGAGTCAGGAACATATGTCTAATACTGTTTCCCAGTCACCCTTGTCAGGGCACTCAGCAAGCTCACAGGTTGGCATCATTCTTTGTCTCAGCATCAGTATGTCTCTTCAATGTTTTTAAAGTTCCATGGGACTCTTCCACAATACCTTGCCCTTGAGGATTATATGAAATCCTAGTAATAAACTGTTGACAAAAAAGTCTCAACTGCTCAACTACAGTTGCCAGACCCATTGTTTGTTTTTGTTTTAAATTGAGTATTTTATTTATTTATCTTACAATGTTATCTCCTCTCCCATTCCCATCCCCACAACCCCTTATCCCATCCCCTTTCCTCCTACTTTTATGAGGTTGTTCCCCCACCATCCACCCATTCCTGCCTCCCTGCTCTCAAATTCTCCAACACTAGGGAATCCAAACTTTCAGGGACCAAGGCCTTCCTCTTCCACTGATGCCTGATAAGGCCATCCTCAACTACCTATATAGGTGGTGCCATGTGACCTTCCCTTTGTGTTCCCAGGCTTGAGGTTTAGACCTTGGGAGCTCTGGTTGAGTATTTTGATACTCCTTCTAAGAAGGACCAAGACACCTACACTTTGGTTTTCCTTCTTCTTCTTGAGTTTCATGTGGTCTATGTGTTGTATCTTAGGTATTGTGAGCTTTTGGGTTAACATCTACTCAGGATGATATTTTCCAGTTCCACCCATTTTCCTGCAAATTTCATAAAGTCATTGCTTTTAACAGCTGAGTAGTACTCCATTGTGTAAATGTACCACAATTTCTGTATCAATCCCTCTGTTGAAGAACATCTGGGTTCTTTTCAGCTTCTGGCTATTATAAATAAGGCTGCTATGAACATAGTGGAGCATGTGTCCCTGTTGTATGTTGGAACATCTTTTGGGTATATTCCCAGGAGTAGTATAGCTGGGTCCTCAGTTAATACTATGTTCAATTTTCTGAGCAACCGCCAGACTGCTTTCCATAGTGCTAACAAGCATTAATTTTTCTGGTAATACCAAGGTTTCACTTTAGTAGTTCTGGTGTCTTGTTAATCACAGCTGAGTTTTCAGTCCTACCTAATAAGAACAAGAGAATCTTAATTCACAATGGCAAATGATCCTTATAGTCTTTCAACTTTGCTCTGAAAACTGACAAGCCAGGCATCTTCTGCACTGCTCTCAACATTTTTATCATCTAAGCTCCTACAGAACATCCTACAGAGGTCTCACTACTCAATGGGTTTTCTAGTCCAAAGTTCCAAAATCCTTCCACAATCCTTCCCAAAATATAGCCAGGTCAATCACAGCAATAGCTCACCACACTTAGTACCAAATTGTCTTGATGTTCAATCTGAACCACCAGAAATGATTGCTCAGCATTAAGAATAGAAAGGATATACATGACCATTGATAAAATGTGAGAAAGGACATTGGTAGCTTAAATTGGTGCTATTCTGGACTTTCCTCTGGAAAATCAGAATTAAATCTAAGTTAAAATAAATTTAAAGTTATAATCTGAAAATAAATAAAACTAAGGAAATGCTGTATTAACACTGTTGTAAATCTGAGTATAAGCAACAGAATTTTAAAATATGGAATTCTTAGTTTCATCAACTGACTTTCATTTCCTTCTATTCACAGATTTTGTTGGCAGTAAAATAAAAATATAAACACAACTCATTCAGTAACTTTTTCCTGCAAAATCTTTCATAACATTTGAACATTTGATGACTGAAAAATGTTTGAAATTTGGGGTATGAACCTACAAATCCCGGCATTCTGACACATGTGGATGTGTGTACGTCCAATTCCAGGATTAACAGGGTAAAGAAAGAGAGGAAGAGGAGGGTGTAGGATAAAGAAGGAAGAAGAGAAGGAGGAGATAGGAAGATAACTCTACCAGTAATATGCCTGCTGTGCATGCATGAGAAACTAGGACCCATGTAAAATAAAATTAGCCAGGCATAGTGACCTATGGAATTCTAGCAGAACAAAGGTAGAGAATGATAGATCCTGGCAGATCACTTACCAGCCAGTCTACCCAATGTATGAGCTCTGAGACAGACCTTGGCTCAAAAGTCAAGATGTAGAGGGCAGGTGAGATATCTCATCAGGTAATGGTACTTGCCATGAAGCCTGATGACCTGAGTCCAATCCTTGAAATCCACATAGTGTAAGGAGAGAACTGACTCTCATAAGATCTACTTTGACCTCCATGTGCATGGTATACATACACACAAATTTAATTTTAAAAATTAAAGACAATGTGGAGAGTCATGGTGGAAAATAACACCTGGGGTGTGTGTGTGTGTGTGTGTGTGTGTGTGTGTGTGTGTGTGTGAGAGAGAGAGAGAGAGAGAGAGAGAGAGAGAGAGAGAGAGAGAGAGAGAGACTGAGAAAGCAAGCCTTTAGAAGGAAATTAATAAGGCCAAACCTAGGCACATCATAAGTTGTTAAAAATTAAAACAATAAATTAAAATTGTGAAAGTGTTCTGAGAGAACAAGACACTACTTATAAAGAAACATGAATTCTCAAATAACACTGGAGTTTTCACAAGCCATTGTGAATTTTATATAGAACTTGCTTGCAATGATCATCTTTCCTCTTATGAAACTTCTACTCACATTGGTGGGGCACAGCGTTATTTTACACCTCTAAAAACTAGTGTTGGTTGCTGGAGAGATGTCTCAGTAGTTGAGAGCACTGAATGCTCTTCTAGACTCTGTTTTGATTCTGTGTACCTACATGGCAGCTTACAACTGTTTTTAACTCCATTGCCAGGGGTTCTGATGCCCACTTCAGACTTCTACTGGCACATGCATGTGGTACACAGCTATACATGCACATAAATATTCATACATAAAATAAAAATAAATTCTAAAAATTAATTTTTAAAAACTTGTGTCAGTTTAGATTAGAGTCCTTTCAAATCTGAAATGTCTAAATAATTTAATTTCTTACCAAAATGTAGCCTAAAAAATGAGTACAGTTGCTTTGTGCAAGAAGGGGAGACTGACTGCCAGCAAATATTTTGGCAGCATCTATGAAAGGGAAACTGACTTCATGCTCTTTGCAGGATTTTTGAGTTTGAGCACTGATTCAAAGCTAGGACCTCACTAATGAACAGTTCTAGGGTTCAACTCAGATGAATCTAGATCTTGTGGTTTTCCCCTTATATAAAGCAGGTAGAATTCTGGTAGAGTTCTAGGATGCTTGAGTTTTACAGTGATCTGATACCATTATCAGCCTATCAATACAAAACACTCCTCTGCATTGAGCTATTCTGATCACTGTTATTTTCATGACCACAACAAACTTTTCCATGTTGAATAAATCTCACCACTTGTTCCCTTGAAATCAGATCATCACAATTTGACTAGAGATTCCATGTCACCTGGAGAGAACAGAATGCTGCGCCTTTGCATTCTCATTCATGATTTCTTATAGAGGAGACCTTAACCAAAGGATCCTGGTTCAGTTCCCAGGACTCACATGGCAGTTCATCACTGTCTGTATTTTCATTTCCAGGGGAGTTGATGCCCTCACACAGATATATGTACATAAAGGCAGAATATCACTACATAATATGTGAATAGAAGGCCCTGGAGATATTGAATTTTGTTCAAGGGATCACATTTGAGAACTGTTTTGAGCCATGGAAATTTGATTTTGTTGTAAGGCTGTGGAACACTATGATATTCAGTGTACAAAGTGATATTCTGACACATGTACACATGCATGTACCTACACATAAGCATATTGTGAATCATTAGGAATAAATGATCAGCATGTTTATGTAGATAGAGTTTTTGTTTCTTTAAGAATCCCTGTTGCGTTATGTGAATATGTTTTTGTTTTAGTCTCAGGTATGAGATATGGGGCTGCTTCAGTTTGTCCACAGCCCTTAACTATGATTGTCCTATGCTCTAGGAGGGATGTAATTTTTGCAAGCTGCAGATAGTTTCATTTTGAGGACTCTGGAGAGGGAATAAGTGGTAGATGCGAGAGAGGGACTGTGGAGGCTGTTGCTCCTGGTTGCTTTTGTCAAATGGTTGTAAACAGAGATGAATTGGATATCCTGATGACAAAGATTGGACTTACCCCTAGGAACCTGATGACCCTGATCAGCAGGAAGTAGTCTAAAGAGATCTAAGCCTCCTTTCTCCTCTAACTTTCTTTCTCTCCTACCTAGTGCTGAAGGGTTAGAAGAGATTAGGGTGGAATAAAGTTGGTAAGGATGGTTGATATAAGAATCTAATAAAATAGCTGAAAATAATACATCAACATGTTTATAATTTCATTGTCTCTTTCCTTGTACTAACTAAACTGTGTTTAAACCAGATCCAGAATCTTCGAATCTCTCTTAATTCCACACTCCCACATAATTCCAAACTTAAGTTGTTCTTGGGAAGGTTCTACACAGATTATGTGAATTCATTGAAATCAAAGCCTTATGAAGAAATCTGCTAAATATCACGAGAACAATGATTTAGTTAAGGCAAAATACAAAAGTATCTGGAAATATGATCATGTAAAAACTAAATGTCTAAGCATGAAACTCATGGGGAGGATGATGGAGGGTAATACAAATGGAGAGAGTCCAGATAAATAACACAAGGGAGGTCTGAAAAAAAAACAAAATATTACTTTATAAGCTAACTTAATATACATATTATTTATCTGGATCTGTGTATATGTATGTGTGTATAAATATATATCATATATACACATATATATGTATATTTATGTATACATATATATGTATAAGTACATGCATATTTACACATATATATGTAGATACACAGACACACAGACACATAGACACACAGACACACACACATATATATGTGTGTATAACAGAGGGCAGAGGGGGGGGAGAGAGAGAGAGAGAGAGAGAGAGAGAGAGAGAGAGAGAGAGGAAGTTATCCAATGCAGAGGATAATATTCATGGAAACTATGGATGAACAAAAATGGTAGTGCTTAGCCACGGACACTACTCTTTGAGTTATTGGTCAAGGGTATCCAAAGACATCTAAAATATTATAGGCTATAGCCACTGTCCTTGGTTACTTCCCATAACTTGAAGGCAAATTCCTATTTATGAAGCTATGACAGACCTTACAGGGCTAGGACAAATCAAGGTTATATTGACCTGGATGTCCCCTCCTTGAGGGAGAGCTCTAAATAGTATTGTAAGATGATGCGTAAGCTGCTAAGGGAGAACAGCAAGCATTAGTTATAACCAACTGTAACACATACAAACCAAAATAGTTGACTTAGCAAGATAACTCTTATGGTTCAATAGCGGTACATATACTTTGAGGTAACTAACAGCTGTTTTATTGTATTTCAGGGCTTCTCAAAAAGAAGACTTCTCATGCCTGGCCCTATCTATAAACCAAGCCAAGATTCCATAACTTGAGAGAGCATAGATTATAGAAAAGAAACCTAGTACTGCCATTTTCTTAAAGCAATTCAGCCTTCAACTATATTTCAAGTACTTACAATCATACCCACAGGTGAGTGCAGCTCTTACCCCTATGATGGTTTGAGTGAAAATTATCTCCATAGGCTTACAGGGAGTGGCACTATTTCAAAGAATCAGGACATGTGGCCTTGTTAGAACACAAGTGATCTCGTTGGAGGAAGTATACTACTGAGGGTGGGCTTTGAGGTTTCAGAAACTGAAGCCAGGGCCAGTGATGCACTTCTTGCTGCCTGCTGATCTGAATGTTGAACTTTTAGCTTCCTCTCCAGCACCATGGCTGCCTGTGTGGCCCAATGCTTCCCACCATGAAGCATAAGCCATCCTCAGCTAAATGTTTTCCTTATAAGAGATGCAGTGGTCATGCCATCACTTCACACAATAAAACCCTAAGACACCTCTCATTTAAAAAAAAAAAATCTTCTTTTGAGGTAGACAGAGGCCCCTACAGAGATTTATAACTGGCCAAATCACATAGACTAGGTGACAATTGACTCCTATCTCCAGTTGTTATATCCTGTACACCTAAGGATCAAGGAACTTTGCAGAAAAGGGGCAAATAAATTATAAATATCAGAGTATCCCACACCTGCTGAGAGGCAGCATCTTTTAAAGTGACAAGGATATTACACCCATGAGACCTCAAAACTATGGTTGCTCACACAGTGACCACACTAGTAGACATGTCAGCCTGGACCACAGGAAATTTCTCACAAGGCCCCACCCCTAGATCAAGAGTTACAGACAATGGAGGAATGAGTGCAAGGAGAGAGGGGTAGAAATTGTGTAAAAGAACAATGTACACATGTATGGAATTCTCAAAAAAGTAAAAAAAGCAACATCAATGTTCAAAGGAGAAAAATAGGACAAAAGGAAACATGGAAGTCATACTGAACGGATGGGAGCAGAGAAAGACGTAATGGGCTGGGCTGCTCCAAACAGAGCTGTGAGCCCCCATGAGACCCTAGGAGGATGCTTCTAAAAACTTAAAACATAACTACCTAAAGTAAAATTTACATCCATAACATCAAGTCACAGTGCACCAGTAGCTGACTGCATTACATATGGGAACATCTGGTCATAAAATGACACTCTGGAGTTTACATGGAGTTGGAACTCAATGGTGTTCTTGGAGGATGCTTAGTTGTGCTGAGGACATCTCTATGTGTAGGTTTGGGCCTGTACACATATGAATGGGCACTGGAGTGGAGGGCTGTAGGCTGGAAATGAAGAATGGATTGGGGATTCACAGCACTCACGAACATGGTTCAGAGCTGCCAGCTGGAGAAGCAATGAGTAATGAGGGAAAAAAAGCACCAAAGAAAGTGTGACCCCATTTTAGGTGAGGAGACCTGTGTGCTGAGCACTGGACCAAGTCAGGATCTAGCTGCCTCACTTCCTTCTGAGATATCATTATTGACAGCTACATGTTCCAAGCACTTGTCAGGGCTGGGAGAAGGGTGACACACCCCATTATTAGGGGGAAGTTACATGTCCCTAGGACTTCTTGGCTGGGAGGAGGGTGGCATGCTCCTCCTTAGATGCAGTGCTTTCTACCAAAAGACAGTCAAACCATGCTTTGCCTGTACATTTGCTAACTTCCTCCACAGCCTTTTCTTGACTGTGAATGTGGGTGTGTGTCTACAAATAAGGTCTCTCTCTGACCCATAAAATTTCAGTAGCTGTTCTTTCAAGGCTGTTACATCTGTGAGACATCATCAGCTGTCCTGCCTCATCCTCAGCTTTCCCCACTCTGCACATGTTCACCCATCTGACTTGTCCTCCTCTATCAGATTCTCGTCTAGCTACCACCTGGATGAGGAGGACCAAGAACCCCAGCACAGGTGTAGAGAAATGGGAGAGCCTGGTATAGACACTTCAGTTATTCTTTGCTGTATCATTTCATACACATCTATGAATGAGATTAAACCCTAATTAATACTGAGGAGATTCCTGAGACACAGTAATAAAGTAATTGGGGAGGGAGAGGGATGGTTGTTCTTCAGGGACAGATCCTTTAGAGACATCCTTCTTGGTGACAGCATTGTAACTGTGAAAACTGAGGTCTTAGAGACAAGTTAAGACAGCCAAGGCTCCACAACACTAAGGTACAAATGCAGTTCCAGGAGCCTCACCTTCCAGGACAAACTCGGAACCTGATTGCACCACAGCTGCCAAGGTGAGTAGACCTGTAACTCTCTAGTTTAAACAAATGCCAAGTGAATTTCCCACGGAAGCAAAAATGTTAACCTCTTTTGTAGTATGTCAGGGAGTCAAGAGAGGGTTTGAAAGATATAAGACCTTCCCTCTACTGCCTATACCTAAATCTATGTGGCTGAGCCAGAGAGAGAGAGAGAGAGAGAGAGAGAGAGAGAGAGAGAGAGAGAGAGAGAGAGAGAGAGAGAGAGAGAGA
>NW_021604708.1:3730081-3755584 GCF_004785775.1 Grammomys surdaster | reverse complement strand
AGAGAGAGAGAGAGAGAGAGAGAGAGAGAGAGAGAGAGAGAGAGAGACAGAGAGACAGAGAGAGACAGAGACAGAGGCAGAGAGATCAATTTCAGCACCTGTCACCCCACCATTGCTTGAGCATCTTTCCAAGCCCAAGATCTTTAGAGAGCTCTGAGGTTTTGTCATAGGTCATCATATGCTTTTTTGGAAAACAGAAAGATGTCTCAGTTTCTGACCAGAACTCAGTTTGGTTTTGGCCTTAATTTACACCTAAATCATAGCTCTGTTGCCTGAATTAGTTACGTACATTTTTTTTTCACTTGGTGTTTGGTGTATTACAATGTTTAGAATGGACTTTCACTTTTTATTATTTTCCAAAGTCCCATCTGCATTGTGTTTAAATTGAAGGTATTATTTGTGCATCTATCCGTAACATCTCCCTGTCTCTATGCATATGAGTACACATATGCAAGTCAGCTCTACTTGTTACATGCCTATTTCTTAAGGGCTCTATTGTCTAAAAGTTGTTCTTTTGAGAATTCTTATTGTTCTGCCAGGCTGTTTGTTTAGCATCATTTGAGGGTAACTCCCTTAAATTCAGCCCAGTACTGTGTTCAAGGAGCTCTAATCTTAATCTTTTTTGAGGCTCCAGAAACTGGGATGGGTGCATTTACCTGCCTCTAATGCCATGTGTTGTCTGAATGGTATATCATGCATAGATCTGAAAGCAAAGCTTCTAAAACAGTTTGCTGTAGTGTTCCAAGAGCAATTTGGAGAGTGGGGCGGGGCTGCAGCTCAGAGGTAGGGTGTTTGTCTTGAATGTGTAAAACCTGAGATTGAGCCCCTAGGGCTTCCCAAAAGAAAAGAAATTGAGAAAATTATGGCAATCCTTGTCCCGCTTCCCTCTGACATTCTTCATTTTTATTCTGTGGTAATGAAACGTTACTTCTTATGTATCTCTAGTTAATAATAAATCTGATTCTCAGCTATAGACAGTTGGTAAGTCAAGAGAGCTGGAAAAATATTAATCCCTAGAAAGGCAGGAAAAAATAAAACACAAGATAATATTTGGTTAGTACATAGGGGCATCAAAGTACAGGGACTGATAAAATATTCATTCTATAGTCCAGATGTTTTACTTAAATTGGATGTGTTAGTTAATGCTGGCAAACCTCATTACATGAAAGGTTTAGGGTTGGGGAAGCCTTTCATGGTGCACGGGTGCAGGCCTTACTCTCCTCATTGGTCAGAATAAAGATCAAAAGATAGTAATTGAGGTACCAGAAGCCAGGGGCTACCTACTAACAAGCAGGCAGGGAGCTGTGTTGCCAGAAACTTTCAGGACAGAGAATCTGAGGCACTTGTTTAATAATGAGAAGGCAATAAAGGCCAGGAGATCAAAAAGGCAAAGGACGCCTTGTGTATTCTCGATCTAAACATTCAGAATGCAGGCAAAGTGCAAAACCATAGGGATAAGTTCAAACATCCTGATGGCTTTGATTCCCAAGAAACAGCCCACAGTTTTGCATGATTTTATAACTGAGTGTCCTGTAGTAGTTTCCACTGAGATTGAAACATTCCATGCTGCAAGGAAGCTCTTTAAGTAAAAAGGTAAACAACTACAATAGCTTCAGAAAATTCCTAAAACTGACTAGATCTATTAGGGCCCTCGTAGCCAGAATAGACAAAACAAGAACAAGCTGCAGAGTCCTTTTCAGACTCAGCTAAAGTTAAAAAAAAAACCAACCAAACAAACAAACAACCAAACAACAACAACAACAAAACACTCAGGCAACTCAAGTCTAACACCAAACAAGCTGCCTGGGAGAAGCAGAAAACAGACGAAGAGCCTGGTGCCACAGGCACTTGGAAAGGGCACCACCTAAGTTGTTCAGCATCCTGTAGGCTATGCAGTATCCTCCAGATTTCCCAGCTTTTGTGATCTTTCACTCATGCTGGAGTGGGCTTCAGTACACATGTAGTAATCCCAGCACTTGAGAATTGAAGGCTGAAGTATTTGGAGTAAGTTCAAGGTCAGCCTAGATTACATGAGACCATGCCTCTAAATAAAAAGACAGACAGAAAGAAAGATATCAATAGATAGGTGATAGAGATGATAGATAGATAGATGATAGATAGATAGATAGATAGATAGATAGATAGATAGATAGACAAAAGACAGATGATAAATAAGAAAAAACTTTCTGTGATTTAAGTCTGAGAATCAGTTTGCACTGATCAGGATCAAAACAGCCCATTGCTAACAAGATTGTCAACAAAGACAGAAGCAAAACAGACTTCATTAAAATCATAGTTTGTACCGAATTCATGCAGTAGGTACAGAATCCCATCATAATTTATATCTGCTGAACACATCTGGCAGTGAAACTCCAATCTGCTTGATACAAGAAATGATTATCGAGATCCCTAGCTCACGCTTTGTCCTTATTTCAAAACAGCCAGTAACAACACTAATAGCTTTTCTCTGCTCCAACTAGATCATCATCAACTCTCTCTGAATTGTTCCGGATGCCTTAGCTGTCCCTGAGGTCACTCTGTGAGAGCTCAGAGCTCTGCTAATGACCCTCCCAGACAGTGCAGTGCTCCTCTGGTGTTTGTAGTCATGGTTATTTTGATTTTCAGACTAGAGACTTCTTCCTGGATGCTTGGCTTGGGCTTTAACTGTCAAATCCTGTCTGTAAAAGTTAGAAATTTCAATTTAGTACTGTAAGATACCACTTAATATTTTTAGCAGTGAAATCACACAGTTAGTTTATAGCTTATAAATAAATCTCTGGGAAACTACATTATAGATTAGCAAAGATTTAAAACTTGGACTCTGAAAATTTTGATACTCCAAAGGCAAGATCAAAAGGAAGACTGAACAAAGTAAGACATGCTATGGAAGTTGAGATGTGCCTAAATATGCAAGAGGTTGACATTGAAGCAACAGGGTTTCTCACGTGTCTATGTGTATTGTAGAGAACAGAGACAGGAGAAGCTTGTACCCCGGACATTTGTAACTCGATAATGAGGATTTGATAGGGTGAGATGAAACATATTCTGGTTGACAGAATTTGGGTTCTGTTCAGCCATGCAAAGATTGAATATAGGTGAAACATATAAAGGTTTCCACAAGTATATTGGATTTGCTACTATGAAGAAAATAGTAATAATAATAATAATAATAATAATAATAATAATAATAATAAAATTGACTAGACCATGTTTTGAGATTTTTAAATACTGGATCAGAGGACAGAATTTGGGACTAGTGTAATGACTTACAGAGTCCCACCAATGTAGAAATGGATCTTCAAGGAAAAAAAAATCTCCACTATTGAACGACTCTTGATTTTCTTCATATAGCAGGAAAAAAATCATGATATGAAATGTGTTTGCAGATGCATATTGTAGTTACTGGTAAATTGTTTTAAAAGATGGATGCTGGAACCAATTATTCTGACCATGACGAAAGAAACCAAGAGTTCAAAGGTCATGCCCATCAGGGGAACAGTCTAATCTTTCTGAAAGAACTAGGTACCATAGCAAGCATATCTGTTTTGTGAGTTCGCTTTGACTGGGGACAAAGTGCTGGCCTATACTCCTTACTCACATCCACTCACCTCTTACAAATATCATGATGTTCTTTTCAACTTCATACATGGCATAGGCTGTAATATTGTTATAATTTTTAGAATATACTTGTTTTTTATGTGTATGGTGTTTTGCCTGCATGTATATTTGTATACCAGCAGTCCACAATACCTAAGGAGATTAGAGGATGCACCAGATCACAGAACAGAAGAACAGATAGTTGTGAGCCATCATGTGGGTGCTGACAACCAAACTACTTCTCCTGCCACCATAGAACTGTTATTCATAAGATCAGTGTAGCTGTAAGCCTTTCTGTCCATATGGACACACTTCTCACAGTAGTGCAGGCCATCACCATCTCGTCCTGGACCTTCCAGTTTGGGGAGTCGCACAATGAGGTCTGCATGGCATAAATTTTCTCCTATTCTTCTTTTGTATTCTCAAATTCTTCATCAGCCTGAACACTGTCAATATTCCATCAGAAATGCCAGAATTAACACAATAAATTAGTAAAATTAACAGTGTTTGAAATTCTTTTCCACAATATCATAAAACAAATAGCTTTTTCCTCATACTCATAATATTGAGAGCTACTGTGCTCTAGTGTGTTTAAGTTCCTTCTTTAGAAAATAACTTTGTAATATTCAATATATACATATATACATACATACATACACACACACACACACAGCTTTTCCAGATAAGTTTTCTTTGTGTATGTCTGACTGTCCTGGAACTCACTTTGTTGATTATGATTGATTAAAACTCAGAGATCCTCTTGCTGCTGCTTTGAGTGCTGTGTTTAAAGATGTGCACCACCACACCCAGCGGTAATATTCAATATTTAAGAAAACTAATCCTGCGGATTCTCAGAAATGGACACATGGCTGAATGCTGGCCTACTCAGGAGGAGGCAGACTCTGCTGCGACTGGTTCATTCATCTCTTGGTAAGCAAGTTAGTAACAACTGTGAGTTCTGTCATGCTGTGTGGAAAGGTAAAGCATTTGGCAGTAGCTTTAGTTCTCAGGCAGCAGTCTTAGTGACTTGACACAGACGTAAAAGAACTAGAGAGATTACAGAAACCACATTCTCCATCCTGCACCACCATAAAGTGGATTAATTCTACTGTTTATGAGGCTGTTCATTCATCACCACAGTTCAAGCAGCAGGGACAAGGACCTGGACTTGTAAACTAGCAAATTCTATGTAAATGACTGACATGTTTGTCATCTGTCCTTTGATTTCCATTCTTAGGAATCAATTTAGCTGATACACTTGCTATTTGAAAGTTGCAATATAAAGAATATTACAATGCTAGCTCATTATTTTGTTGATAAAACTAAAGTGCCAGCATTAGAGGATAATTTTTGGCTAATTAAAATATTGTTAAGTATCTGTTTTCATTAAGAGATTTTATGGAATTTATGAAAGACAGTGAGTTCAAAACATTCATAAGGAATGACATACATAGCTCAATTTAAATCATTAGAAAATAAGACAATAATAGATTTATGTGTTTTCATTACTTCATTATTGCTGTGATAAAACATTATGACCAAAAACCAGGTTAAGTCAGGGCAGGACTCAAGGCAGGAACCTAGACAGAAGAACCTACACAGAAGAAATAGGGGCCATAGATAAATGCTGTTTACTGGCTTCCTCCCTGATGGCTTGCTCAGCCTTTTATCTTATTGCAGCTAGGGCCAGCAGACCAGGGATGGCATTGTGCACAGTGAACAAGGTCTTCCCAATCAATCAATGTAGAAAATGCACCACAGGCTCGCCCAACAGCTAATCTGATTGGAGGAATTTTCTCAACTGTGGTTCTTGCTTCCCAAATAACACTTTTGCTTGTGTCAAGCTGACATAAAACTAGACAGCACACCTGGGAAGATGGCCTTATGCCTGAAAGAGGGGTAGCTGAGAAAACCAAGGGGTGCAAACCAGTAGGCAGTGTTCCTTCAGGGTATCTGTTTCTGTTCCCACCTCCATGTTCCTGCTTGAGTTCCTGCTCTGTATTCCCTCTGTGTTAGGCTGTGATGTGGATGTGGAAGCAAAACCTTTCCTCCACAAACAGTTTTTGCCAGTGTTTTTTCACAGCAACAGAGAAACAAACTAATGCAGTAGGTTAACCCTGAATTAAACTTCTATATAAAAACCTTATTGAAACCTACTATATAAACTCAGAAGTGACTTGTCCAGAGTTTACACATAGGATGGTAGGAAGTATCTAGACCTAAACAAAAAAGTAGCAGCCAGTTTTTGTCATTGGTGTCATTATCAGACACTATTCCTGGAGAAATGTTAACAAAGGTCTACTTACCCTGGGTAGGAAACCAGGAAAAGACTAAACTATAGATTCCACCAAAGTTCAACTTGGTTAATCAATGAGTTGTATTATGGCTCCTTACAGGAATATGGGTAAGGAGTTACTTACAATGTAGAGATGGCTCAAAGGCAACTACATCACTAAAGCCCACGTTAGCTCACAAAAGCTGAAAATACTGCACATTTGCAAATAGCTCAACAGGTTAGGGTGAAGGTGCCTTGTCCAGGTAGCTCAGTTGGTCTGAGCCTGTTCCTAGCAGCTTGGCTGATCTCTGCATTTTCCAGATATCTGGCTTATCTGAAAGTGTCTTTCCCTGATGGTTCTGTTATATACATGCTGGTATGGAGGAAGGTCAGTGTCAGTAATTTGCTGAAGCTACTGGGTTATCTACATCAGAAGAATGAGCTTCCCTACAGGATGAAATGTTTTATACTGCTCACCTGAAAACATCCTGTTGTTCTACTCCCCCCGCCCCCGCTTTTAACCTCTTGTGTTTAAGGAAATTCCTTCCAAAAGGAAAGTTTTAACTGGAGGAATCTGCTACCTCACAGGATGAAAAGTGAAAAGGTAAGAGACATCTGAAGCTATTGTCAGGATCACATTGGCTTTGAAGCTGTGACACTGTCCATATTTAGCATTTTTCTAGGAAGGAAATTGTCATGTTGTTTTGGGTCTGAGGTTGCTCAGACATTCACCATAACCAGAATAAATTTAGTAAGAAGAGGTTTTAACAATACTAGCCTGGATGAACCAGAAAGTTCTCTGGGTTAGACCTCAGCTATTTTTAGATGAGGATTTCAAAGGCAAACCCCACAAAGTTATAGTTTGGGGGAGCCAGGTTAACTCACATCTTGTTTGGCTGGTTACATGCAAAGCTTAGTTTTGTAGCAGATGTCCAGCAGGTGCCTGAGCTTTTCCAGCAAGCAATCATTTCCTACAAACGCAGAACTTAGGAATTAGCCTGTTAATCTTGTGACCCATTACCTTGTAAGAATAGTGGAGCAGTAAAATATTTTACAGAAATTCAGTGGTTTTAAGAATAACTCCAATGGACTGGAAAGTTGTCCGTCTTGGGCTAGCTGACAGGGTACATTCAAGAGACAAATAATTTCCTCATGGTTTACAAGTTAAAAACAAGTCTGTTTTTACTAGCCTTTGCAAGACAGAGAATTATACTCTAAACAAAATGTCTACCATTGGAATGTAAATTTTAGAGCTGAGAGGCATAAAGAAGTATTTGTTTTTGGAAAGGTAAGTATATTCATTAACATTGGATTTATATCTAAAATATCATTATCATCACCCATATCAGTGAAAATCAGAAAATGAAAAAGAAGTAAAGCGAAGAATGCAATTCAATGGCTGCTAGAAAAGAACCATGTACATTTTGATATTTCATAAATTTCTCATTATTCATAGAGACAATCCATGGAGGTGATGTAAGCCACTCATCTGTGTTCCTCAAAGTGCATTTTGCTGGTTCTCACCTGAGGTTAAAGGATGATTTGGAGTGACCTCATCCAGCAAATAATCTTCCTTTCTCTTATTGGACTTGGAATCTTAGGAAACATCCTTATGTTTGTGAGACATGTGCATACATTTATCCTGGGTTCTGAGAAAAAACCTATAGACCTTATCTTCACTCATCTGGCAATTTCAAATATAATCATTATTTGTACTTCAGGGATCAGATATATAGCCACAGAACTTCATTTTAAAAACGTTCTGGGTAATGTGGGATGTAAAATTGTGGTTTATCTGGGAAGGATGGCCCGTGGCCTCTCCATCTGCACCGCCAGTCTCCTCAGCATGTTCCAGGCTGTGACCATCAGTTCTAGAACCTCTTTGTGGAGAAAGCTTAAACCACAGAGAGCATGTCAAGTTCTTCCGTGTTTCTTCCTCCTTTGGGTCTTTAATATTCTCATAAGCTCCAACTTGCTTCATCATATCACAGCGGGCAGCAGTTTGAATAGATCTAAAGCTGGTGTGTCTGATGGGTATTGCTATATGCTGCCATCTAGGTATATAGTTAAGTGGCTTTTCCTCTCTCTCATGACTCTTCGCGATGTCATCTTTCAGAGTCTCATGGGCTGGAGCAGTGGATACATGGTTCTCCATCTGTATAAACATCACAAGCATGTTCTCTACCTTCACAGCTCCAGGTTTGCAAATAATGCCAGCCCAGAAATCCAAGCTACATGGAGTGTTCTCATACTTATGGCCTGTTTCCTCTTCTATTACTTGGGGGATTTCATTTTCTCCTTATATGTTGGTTCTGTCTTGAATCTTGACTCCATAATACTAAATATTAAAATATTTCTAGTAATTGGATATGCTGCTCTAAGCCCCTTTGTTCTGCTAATAAAGGATTTCCATCTGTTTAGTTGCTGGCATACATGCTGGAGAGTTGAGAAAACAGCATTCTATAACTATTCCTCTAGTAACTAAATGTTTATCATTTACTTAGAATTTTACTCTGAAAAAAAAATCTGTCTCCAGCATAATTTCTATTGGTTTTTGAGAGTAGAATGTTGTATTGAGTGCTTGGGAATCAAAGGCTAAGAAATTTGGACAAAGTATTGTGAGAAAAAAAAAGGATCAGTAGACACCACACACTGTGATCTGAACAAAGGCCAGAGAGAAGAGTAAGGAGCAATCCAGGATCTCTTGCAGTGTACATGGAGTGAAACAAGGCATCCTACACCTATATTTACTTAGAAAAATAGCAACAAAATGTTCTGGGGTGGTGGTGTATGTCTTTAACTCCAGCACTCACGATTTAGGCGTATTACAGTAATTTCAAAGCTTTCAAAGCTAGCATGTTTTACATACCAAGAAGTTACAGGCTAGTCAGGGCATCCTAATAGTAATAATAATAATAATAATAAAATAAATACAATAAAAAATGAAAGAAAAATTCAAAAGGTATTCATGTGATGGCTAATATTACATTTATAGCTAACGTTATGTTTAAAACTTTAAAATCTTTGTTCCTAAGAGAACTATAAAGTGAAATTAGACTTCCAAATGATAATGGCTGCTAAGGGTGAATTTTCTTTTTAAACTGCTGTTTCTGCTTCTATAAATACAATTGCTTGTTTTGCAGGTGAGGACTTCCTGTTGGCAAGGAAACAGAATGTGCCTTTATAAACTCATGATGAGGTGGTTGGGCCTTACATTAGGGCATCAGAGTCATGAATAGACCTGGTGCTGGTATATGAATAAAAGCCTCCTCTTTGTTGAAATGTATTCATGGTCAGACTGATAGATCTCTGAATGACCCAGACCCAGATTAAGGTTCATTCCAATTCCAGTGGAAACACAATGACCTCTTGGTAGGAAGTGATGTTGAACAATGTAAGGAGCATCAGGTAGTAGAATGGTACACAACATTAAATAATGTGAAGCTCCCTCTGTGTTCACAGAAATAAATTTCCAGAAGATAGTTCCATATCTAAAAAGCAAGGAATACTATGATTGCATAGCTGATACTGAAGGATAATGTGATTTTCGGATTTCTAAAGGAGAAAATATGCATGTGGTAACATGAACTAAATTGGGACCTGAAGAAATGCAAAGAAGCAAGGAGGAATTATAAGCAAGAAATTGAATCAGGCAAGATCCCCCCACAGCAGATGAAAGTATAGAGAAAATGTATATATACACAGTGGAGTTTCATTCAGATATAAAGAAATGAAAATAATAGCATTTGCAAGAAAATAGGTGATAAGCAAAATAATCTACATTTGGAAGGGCATTTTTTCTCATATATGAATCCTATACTGTAATTTTTATATTTGTATATTTATGGGGGTTATGAAATTAGAGATAGGGCCATGACAAGGGAAGGGGTCTTAAGAGAGGGAGAAAAGAGGAGGCTAATAGAACATGTGGCATGAAAGTGAATTAGGTTAACTGGTAGAAGAAGAAAATGACAGAGGGGGAGCAACAAAAAGTATGGAAATGTCATGTAGAAGCTCATTTCTTTTTACAGGATTCAAAACTATCTGATAACTTGAATGAATAATATATTGAAAAAAACACTATTTATATTGCCATAGCCTACATGAGCTGGTAGTCTTTATGTCAACTTGACAAAGACTAGAATTGTTTTGAAGATGGAACCTCAATTGAATAAATATCCTCACCATATTTGTCTGTGGTGCACTTTCTAAATTGATGATTGATGTGAGAGGGCCTCTCTAAGGCTGATGGTCCTGAGTGCTATAAGTAGACTGAGCAAGTCATGAAGTGCTTGTAAGCAGCACTCTTCCATGTCCTTTCTATCAGTTCTGCCTTAAGATCCTGCCTAGACTTCCCTTAGTGATGAACTGTTATTTGTTGGAAATATAAACAAAATAAACTCTTTCCTCTCCAAGTTGCTTTTGGTCATGATGTTTTATCACAGCAATAGAAACCCTAACCAGGACAACACATCCAGAAATATCCCTGGAGATGAACTAACAGAGAATAGGACATGCATATCACAATATAAAATTTAAAATGTAGACCAGACATATTCTTCTGCCCTTGGGGTACTCCAGCACTATTGCTAGCCAGCCATAATGAAAGGAATAAAGCTTGTGCAGAGAAGTGGATTTGCTGGGTCTCTTTCCCATCGAGTGAGTGTTAGCAGAGGAGGGGAAGAGAATAATAGGAGAGGGCCTTCTCAGAGATGGTTTTCAGGGTTGGAGCTCCTCTTTATGGGTGGGGAAGTAAAACAGCTCTTCTAGATGATACTCAATGAAACAGTTCCCTGTCAATATCCCAGTAAAACAGCAACTCTTTATTCAAGGGTATATAGTCCTCTGACCCTTACGTCTGTCCTTGAGGAAGTACCATAGCCTCCTGGCCAAATTCCAGGTTTAAGCACTTGAGGTCCCTCTTCATGCAAATAAAGCATTCCCAGAACCTCAACCCCAAACAATAATGCACACTCTCCTTGGAAACCCCTACCAATGAGTGCTTAAACCTAGAGTAGGGAGGGAGTGATCCTTACTCCTACGGTCTTTAGATAAAATTTTCAAGAATTTTAGAGGCTTCTCAACCTAACTCTTGTTTCAGGCCTGCTCTCCCTGGTCCAGTTGCCTCACACAGACAGATGAATCTTTTAGATGAAAAATGTACTTTACCAAAATTGTTGAAAGAAGTAGCATTCAAAACCTGAAACTCTGGTGGAGCAGGATGGTGCACAGTTTTAATCCCAGCACTCATCAGGCAGAGCCAGATGGATATCTGTAAATTCAAGGCCAGTTTGGTATACTTGACGAGTGAGAAACAAAATACAAAACAAAGAGCATTTTTAGAAATAGGAAGCTTCTTTTTATTGAATAAACTTAATGTTTATACATAAATGTTACTGCATGCAAGGATATGAAAATAAATTCTGAACCGAAGAAAATTTTGTTGTTAAGGCTTTCAAACATTTATTCAGGAAAAGGGCCAACACTATACAATGGCTTCACCTTGGCATGAAAAAGAAAACACCTCCAAACTTATTTGCTAAAGCCAACACACAATCAAAGATCTTAAGAAGAAATCATTGCAAAACAAAAACCGCTAGCAAACAACACTCAAGAAAGCAGACACAACAGTTACAAATTATGTGGGAGTAAGTAAGAACCCCTGTTCTCCACTTTGACAGTCTATTGTGCTCCAAAGTGTTTCATTACTCAAGTGGATTATAGTTGAATAAATCCAGTGCCAGTTAATCTTATAAAGACAAAAACACATTTATTTCACTAGAGTCATAAATGTACTTGACATTTTTCTTTTCCTTTTTGTATTTGTCTTTGCTGCTTTTTCTTTTTCTTTTTTTAAAATTTACTTTACATGCCAATCATAGCTTCTCCCTCCTCTCCTCCTAGTCCCATCCTTACAAATCCCTCCTACATCCCCCCTTTGTTGAGATAAAGGAATCCCACCCCCTTGGCTACCATCCCACCCTGGGGCATCAAGTCCCAGCATGACTAAGCGCATCCTCTCCAACTGAGGCAGAATCAGGCAGTCCAAGTAGGGGTAAGAGGATTCAATGGCAGGGAACAGAGACTGAAAGAATCCCTCCTCCACTTGTTAGGAAACCCACATGAAGACCGAACTGCACATTTGCTACAAATGTATAGGGAGTCTAGGTTCAGGTCCTGCATGTCCCTTGGTTGGTGGTCCAGGGTCTGCAAACCCACACGGTCCCAGATTAGTTGACCCTGTGGGTCTTCTTGTAGCATTTTTTGACCCATCCAACTTGTTTACTTCTACCCCTTATTCTTCAATAAGACTCCCCAGGCTCTGCCTGATGTTTGGCTATGGGTCTCTGCTTCTGCCTCCATCTACTGTTGGGTGAGGCCTCTCAGGAGACAATTATGCCATGTTCTTGTCTGCAGTCATTGCAAGCTATCATTAATAGTGGCTTTCTCACATGGAATGGGTCTCAAGTTGGGGCAGTCATTGGTTGGTTGTTTCCTCAGTCTCCGCTCCATCTTTTCCCCTGCACATCTTTTGGCCAAGATAAATTTTGGGTTGAAGATTTTGTGGTTGGATTGATGTTCTGCTCCCTCCTCTGGAGGTCCTGCCTGGCTACAAGAGGTAGTCACTTCAGTCTCTATATTCTCCTTTGGTAGGATTCTCAGCTAGGGTCACCCCTATAGAGTCCTGGTGCTTTCTTTAGTTTCACCAGTCCCAGGCCTCCACATATTCACCAGAGATATGCCCCCACCTCCCTACCACCAACTGATTTCCATTCTTACTCCCAGGCCTCTCCTGCCTAGAGTCTCCCCACACCTGATGTCCAACCCAGTTCCCATTCCCCTCCTCACCTACTCTCCTACCCAATTCATTCTCTCAATCTACCTATTTAGTTACCTTTCTGAGTGAGATTCATGTATCCTCCCTTGGGACCCCCTATTACCCAGTTTCTTTGGGTCTGTGGATTATAGCATGGTTGTCTTGCACTTTATGGTTAATGTTCATATATAAGTGAGTACATACCATACACGTATTTCTGGCTCTGGGTTACCTCACTCAGAACGATATTCTATCCATTTGCCTGCAAAATCCATGGTGTCTTTGTTTTTAGTAGATGAATACTATTCCACTGTGTAGATGTATTGTAAGATCCTCAAAGTGAGGACCCCACTGCTGGACAGGCAATGCAATTCCACCCCAAATCACTCATGAGAAACAAGTCTTGATGCAAACAGCAAGAGGATTTATTCAAAACCAGAGCACTGGGGTTTCACACAGGGGTAGGGGAGATCAGCCCCAAGCACTAAAATCTTCAGCTTTTATAGAGTAAAAACACAAGCAAGGGGGTAGGGAAACATAGCATTCTCATTGGCTCCTTTAAAATTGGTACACACTATCTTAGCATAGCATCAGGTTCAGGGTCAGGGGCTCACACTCTGTACCTGTTTTTCTTAGAACTGTTTACCCAGACCATCTGTTCTTATGGTTAGCTAGCTTCACTGAAAGTGGGAGATGGAGTTCCTGTTTTTCTTACTCTAACTGGGCCAGAGGGCCCCAAGCTGAGTTTTTGGGGCCAAGTTAAAATTTTTGATCCCTTCAGTTCCACATTTTCTTTATCATTCTTCAGTTGAGGGATATCTAGATTGTTTCAAGTTTCTGCTATTATAAATAAAACTGCTATGAATATATTTCAGCAAGTTTTCCTGTGGACTAGTGGGACATCTTTTGTGTATATGCTCAGGAGTGGTGTAGCTGGGTCTTGAGGGAGAGCTTTTTCTATGTTCTTAGAAAACATTAAATTGATTTTCAAAGTGGTTGTACAAGTTTGTACTTCCCCCAGCAATGGAGGAGTGTTCCCCTTGCTCCACATCCTGGTCAGCATGTGATGTTACTTGAGTTTTATATCTTAGCCATTTTGCTCAGTGTAAGATGGAATTTCAGGGTCATTTTGATTTGCATTTCCCATGACTAAGGACATTAAACATTCATACTTGAAAAGTTTTCTATGGCTAGCCATTAAGAAAATAAGTCTTTGGAAATTCAAATCAGGATTTTCATAGCTTGATATGAAGTAACTATAGTAAAACTGAGGATGTATTCCATCCTGACATATGAAACTCATCTACATATGGAAATAAGTTCAGATGTTTACATTGACCTTTACCCTCCCTAGCAGAGAAGATCTTTGTCGGTGCTGGGTATGTCCCATAAGCCACTTGTACTGTGTTCCTCAGTGAGATGTATGGAGGTGGGGACTGGACACAGGCATTGGGGCCTCAGGTACTGTTTAATGAACAAAGAAGGAAACAATCACTTTGGAAGACTCTGAACCATCATGGGCCTAAATAGATCAAGAGAAAGAACAGGACATTGGTTTTTCTGTGCCTATAAAGCAGGTCCCCTTCTGATGCGTGGCTTTGGAGTTTAGTGAAGGGTAAGAGAAGAATGGAGACACAGAATCTTGCTGCTGTTCCTATCTTCACTGTACACCCTTCTGTTAATTAAATTCAACCCTTCAAGGATTATTTCTATAGTTTGTTACACAAGTAATTAATTTTTAATTAAGTCTGAGACACCCTCTAAAACAAAACTCTGTAGTAACTGTGGAGGGAGAGAGTTGTACCTTAGGGACTAACTGTCTACACAGGGCTTCCTTCTCCTCCACACTGAGAACCAAAAACAAGAACTCTACAAACCCAGAAGCTTCAAATACAACCCTGTAGAGCTCACCTAGCCTGAGGATAACCCAGACCTTCTCTTCAGCTGCAGCTGCTGCAGTGAGCACACCTGATCACTCTTTGATGTTCCTCCTCAGGGCTGTAACATTTCTCTCAGAAGCACATTTGCTGGTTTATGTTTGTGAGGCATAGGGGTTGCTGAACCTGATCTCCAAAGGTATGTACCACAGGCTAGAAAGATGGCTAAGCACTAGGCTTCCTCACTTATTGCCTTTGAGGAGCTCAGGCTGGGAGGATGGTTTTTGCATGTGTTCCTTCTTTTCCTTTGTGGGAGAATAAGAATGATTCAAGAGCTTCTCTGGTTTCTAGGGAGACACAAACCAAAAGCATCTCCTTTTCCCAAGCCTCTGCTCTCACCTGTACCATGACTGACAGGATGATCACTTTTCACAGAATCTTTACTGTCTCTTACATAGGGACAAACTTGGCCTTTACTCATTAAGTTCTTAATTTCTCCCTCTCCTTCCTTCCCTTCCTCCCTCTCCCCTTTTCTTTTTCCCTCTGTATGTGTTTAGGTTTTTCTGCTCTCATTCTAATCATATATAAGAAACAAGCATCTCAGTCAGCATCATCATTAAATACTAGGTTGATGGAAAAAACCCAATACCCATTAATATTGAATTATAGTTCTCTTTTGGGGAGGACAGTTTATAAGATAATATAATCCACTGAATATCAAACTTTGTTTTATGTGGCGTCAAGCACTGGTGCCACTTTTATTTGAGAAAAATGTGTCTGAAATGGACACAGTTGCCTGCCTGAGCTGTTACATAGCTCACTGTACATCATGCCCTTTTCAGTAGTTTCCAGTAATACTTCAAAAACTATTTAGAAAGGTCACTTTCTTTATCCCCTGCTACTGTTCAAACTGATCAGTCAAAAAATAATTAAGTTATTGTAATAGGTATTTCAAAGCTTACCACAAATCTGATTTGCAGCTTTGGGCCTTTGCTAAGATTAAGGCAGAGATCCTGGGAAGAGGGGAAACCCAAATTAGAAAAACATAAAGTATTTGTTAATGGCATGATGGTTTTGAAGAATATTTTGAACATTCATTCTTTTAAAACAGATTCTGGGTCTCTGACTAAATTTTTAATCAACTTATTTAAATATATTAATTATAGTTGTTCTTATTGATATGCTTGGTGCTTTATTGCACTATGGGCTGTGAATTTCAAATCACAGCATGATTTGTTTAATGCATGGGCATAGACCGTAAGCTTTCATTTTGCAGTATAGGAAACTGAGGCTGAAAGGCAGTACCTGATGTACCTACTTGTGAGGCTGCATCATCCTAGACTTGGGTACAAGCCAATGTTCACACAGCATTCCTGGTTCCTGTCAGTAATCTTGAAGAAAAAAAAACAAAAGCACAAACAAACAAGCAAGCAAACCAAAGACAAGCATAGTGACACACACCTGTAACCCTCATACTTCTGCTCCAGAAGAAAAAGCTGGAGGACCAGGGCTTCAAAGTCCTTTCAGTTACAAAGAGTCTTCGAGCCCAGGCCAGCTTCCATTACATGAGACCCTGTTCCAATCCAAACCAAACCAAAGAAGCAAACAAACAAAACAACCCAACCCTCACCTCCCCCCACAAAAGTCAAAGATGACTGATAGGAAGTAGGGAAAGGAAAGAGGGGTATAAAGCATCCCAAGTACAACAGCACGGGCCAGTCCTGAGTGCTTTTGTTCTGGGGAATTTGTGTGAGAGTTAATCTTCATTGTCAGCCTTATTGACTTAGAATCTCTGAGTGCTTCAGTGAGAGTTTCTGCTGGGTTTTAACTGAGGTGGGAGGACCTGCCTGGATGTGGGTAACAACAATCCATGGTCTAGGGCACACAATAAATAGGACAAAAGAGCTGAGCTTCACTCTCTCTGCTTCCTGTGTGTTGGTGAATGTGACCAACTGTCCCACTCTCCAGTTGCCATGCTCTCTGCTGAGCTGGACTAACTTCAAGCTGGGAGAAAAAATGAGCCCTTTTTCCCTTCCCCTCCCTTATGAGGAGTTTAGCTCAGCAATGAGAACTAGTCATGCACCTGTGCAGTTTGATACATATCCTACAGGTGAGAACTGAGGTTGGAGTAGTTAACTGTGAGTATGTAAAATCCTATCCATGCCTAAAAGTGTGCGAACTCAAACACAGAACTCTGAAAGCTAAAGGCTAGGGAAGGGCTATGGCTGTAAGTAGAGGGAAGTCAGCAATCTCCCAAAGACAGTCATAGAAAAGTAAGATGTAGTGCCCCTCAGCACAGCAGATAGCGGGTCTTCATGATAACAGGAGACCTTTGTCAAGAACTTGAAGAATGGAGCCTGGAGACATACAAGAAGTTTAAAGCAGTAGTGACAGTGGTATCCCTAGATGATTAACCTCACCTAAGCCTCTGTGGCAGTGATAACTCTAATTTGATCAGTAAACAATTTGTTGAGGTACCACACTACACTCCGCAAATGTATTATCATTGCACATTAATTAAAAATTTGGAAGACATACTATTATTAAAACAGAAAGAAAGAAAGAGAGAAAGAAAGAAAGAATGAAAGAAAGGAAGGAAGGAAGGAAGGAAGGAAGGAAGGAAGGAAGGAAGGAAGGAAGGAGGGGAGGAAGGAAAGAAGATGAACTGGGACTGACAGAAATCGAAGTACCCTTATTGTATCAATAGGCTGAGAGAACAGACATGGGTAAATCTAGCTGCCATGACTATGGAGATATGGTGACATGGCAACTGAAGTATAACTGGTATGAAGGTTAACATTGCCTTTAGCTTAGAACCCCAATGCACTGAGCAGGCATTACCAGAGATTCCTAAGTCATAAACTGCATTTACCCTATGGCATCACATAACACCTGGGAAGACTTCCTTTTCTTCTTAATCATCAGCAGCTCATCCAGATCTATTCCCATGTTCTCTCAGAAGCTGTGAGGTCATTTCATGGGAAAGCAGCCCTCTCCTGAACCCTTCTTGACAGCATTCTACGGTTGCTTCAGTGCACAGCTGGGCTGCATCCAATCAATGTACCTGATTTGTTCAGATCATAAGCTCACCCAGAAGAGTCTTTAGTTCAACGTTATCAGCTGCACCAAGAGTGAAGGACTGAGCAGGTGGGTTTGTTGTTAAGATATAAGATAACCCTCTGGAACTTTGTAAGCAGTAAAATTAACAAAATAGTTTGAATTTAAAAGAACACCTCTGGAATATAAATATGGATGTATATGAATCAAAGATACAGAAACTAGAGACAGAACATAAAACAGGTCTTTGCCATATTCATTGAAGAAAATCACAGTAATAAAACAAAAGGCATTCAGAAGAAAGGTCTCGCTCTGAAAGATGGTAAAGATTGTTTTGATTTGTATTGATTTTTGTGTTGCTTTTGAGGTGTTCTAGCGTTTTCTTGGAGTGGGATTCAGGGTCTTGTCATACAATCATGTCTGACCTGAAACTCAGTATGTGAATCCACAGTAATGTTCCTGCCTCACCCTTCTTCAAGTTCTGGGATTATAGATATGAACTGCCATTCTGGACACATTTTTTTTTTAAATGTCTTTATCCTAAGTGTGCAAGAGGTAGAGAGGCTAAGAAAGGTGCAGGCTTGAGAAACAGACTGATAGGAATGTTAACATAGAATGTTAAATAGAAAATGTAAGGAGACATTCAGTTTGGCAAACTTTTGAGTTTATTCCTACACATGCTCAGATGCAAAATACATGGAGTATATCAACATTTGAACACACACTATGGTTTTGCTAATATGGAAGTCAGGGGAATAAATCTGTTCTGTAATTTCAAATCTTTTTTTATTCTCCCACAGATACCACATATAAGATACAAGATGTTCCATAAAGTCAAAGAAAAAAGTATAATTCTTCAGAAAACAAGAAAATCTATTCCATTGCATATGTCAGGGTTTTCTTTTATACACCAGAAACAAGCTATGACGTAAAATGTGTTTTTCAGGTGTATATCAAATCAGTTACTTTCCTCAAACTATACTTGCAAGATCTCAAATTTTCTGCCTATGAAGTTAAAAATAGTTTTGAATATTAGTGAAATAACTGTATTCCTTCTTCTAACTGGACTTGGCACTGTGGCAAATGTTTCCATTTTTGTGAATTATATATGTACTTTTATAGGCTCTAGAAAGAAGTCTATACACCTTATTCTCATTCACTTGACTTTGACAAATATTATAGTGCTTTTTTCCAAGGTAATGCCAATGACAATTGCAGCTTTAGGGTCGAGACACTTCCTAGGTTATATAGGCTGTCGCATTATTGTCTTCCTAGAAAGGATGGCCCGGGGCCTGTCCATCTGCACCAGCAGTCTCCTCACAGTGGTCCAGGCTGTTATCATGATCCCCAGAGTCTCCTGGTGGGGGAAGCTCAGACTAAGGTCTGCATGGCATGTGCTTCTCTCTCTGTTCTTCTTTTGGATTCTAAATTCGTTGATCAGCATGAACCTCCTCCTTTCCATCAGAGATACAGCTACAGATACCTTACAACTGAGCAAGCATAGCAAATATTGTTATTTGAAAAAAGAAAGTCAGAAAAGAAACAATGTTTTTCTTATCCTCATGGTCCTGAGAGATGCAGTGTGTCAGGGTGCCATGGGAGGGGCCAGTGGCTACATGGTATTTCTTCTCCACAAGCATCACCAGCATGTCCTCTACCTTCAGAACTCCAAGCATCTCTACAGAACTCCCCCTGAGCTGAGAGCTGCCCAGAGTGTCCTCCTTCTGATGCTCTGTTTTGTTTTTTTTTATTGGACAGATTGTGTTGTTTCTTTGTATTTATCTTCCTCTTTGAAGAATGACTCCTTAACAATACATTTTCAAGAATTTCTGACCACTGGTTATGCAGTTATTAGCCCATTTCTGCTGATTCACAGGGATGGACATCTGGCTGAATATTGCCATGCTCATTAATGTTTGAAAAGCCATGTTGCTTTGATCACTTCTGAAAAGGAAGTTTGAAATGGCTATTAGGATTTTATAGGCCTTGCATATACACTTTGTAATCAAGTAAGAAAAGCTTATGCAAGTAAAGATAGGTTCACACAGTACAGTTGGTAGCAAGTAGCCTCTGTCCGAGTCAATTTTCAGAACCAAAACCAAGAGAAAAATACAAAACAAAACGTATCCACAAGTATCCACATTTACAACAGAATTTTATGGCATTTAGGATTGGTGATGTAGCTCATCAGGAAGACACCACTAAGACTGACAACCTGAGCTTGATTCCAAGGACTCACATGGTAGAAGAAGACTGATTCCATTAAGCTATCCTCTCCATTCTACATATGTGCCATGGCAAACGCATGCCCCCTCCTACAATTTTAAAATTTTAAAAACTTTAAAGATTTTGATATGGTATTTATAAAGTAATGAATGACCTCAAAATGTATTGATATGGAATGAAGGGCATTTCAATTGAATAAAATGTGAAGATAATAGAATGTAGTAGCATTATCAATTAAATTTTCTCTCCATCATTTGCAAGAATTTAAAAAAAACTGTAAGAATTATGCTCAAGAAAAACAAGGTAAACAGAAGCTGAATAACTAGTTCTTTTTAACCTCCCTATCTTTATTTTCAAAAAAAAATAATGAGGATTCTAAAGGTGAGCAGTAAACAGAACATGTTGCTCTTGAAAAGGACCCATATTTGATTCCCAGTACATCAATGGCTCGAAGTAGCTTATCCAGGGGGATCTGACAACTCTGATCTTTTTGGGTACCTGCACTCATGTAAACAGACACATACATATAACTAAAAATAAAAATAAACATTTTGGCTATCAAAGGTTTTTTTTTTCCTTTTTGTTTTTGAGACATAGTATCATGTAACCTATATTGTTTTCAAACATTTAAGGCATAGATGTTTAAGGCAGAGGCTGGCCTTGAACTCCTGATATTCTTGCCCATTACTTTCCAACTGCTGTGATTTGAGGTATATGTCACTATACCTGGCTCAAATGTATTTTGATGACTGTGTTTAAGATCTGAGGGATGCAGCAATGGCACTGTCAGAGCTCCTATTGACAGAGTAGTATGTCAAACTGGTAAGAGGTGGGGCAGGACCAAGGTAGGCCTTTCAGGAGAGAGAATTCCCCTGCTCTGTTGAGGAGATAGCTGGAGAGGATCATGGAAGGGTTTGTGGATTACTATAAACATTTGGGTATGGTTTTGCAGATATGTACTGTTTCTAAGAATCACTGACTACATTTAAGGTAAGTGTAATCTTCTTTAAGATCCAATAATCCCACTAGGATAGTCATGCAAAGGAAATGAAATAGAATTTTAGAGACATTTGCACTTATATATTTAGTCACAGAACCATTCACTATTCACATAGATTCAACCTAATTGTCTGTCAGTAGTCGAGGAAAAGATAAGTTGAATGGTAGTGTGTAAGAAAGAGAAGAAAGGTAAGAGAAAGTAGAAAGAAAGGTAGAGCAAAGTGGGGGTAGAGGAGGATATTTACTGAGTACTTGCATTCCTAAATACATAAGTCATTCTAGTTAAATCTCAAAACAAGTCTTTTCTTAGATAATGCTAAAAAATTCAGACTGAAAAAATACAAAGAGATCGAATACCTAGAAAAAGAAAATGTTGTGGGAAATATTAAAAAATACACCAAGTTCCTGCACTACACCCAGCTACTCTCTCTGCCCCAGTGGTCTCACCACCTCTGCCTCAAGACTAGCCTCTGTCAGCAGTCTTCCTTTCTCCAGTTCACCTCCCTGCCTCAGAGCCATCCAGCCCCTGTGGTCCGAGGTCACAATTCCCCTTAACCTAGTAAATCAAAACTCTAGAAGCTTATAATTAATCAGTCAGATTTACATATCAGTAAATTCTCAATTCACAAGATGCCCAAAAAATAATTTCAGATCCAATTGATAATGATATAAATTGCCTACCTAGATAAGACAAATTGTCCTGTAATTATCCATCCCTTATAAGATAAGCATAACTACCTCTGGCTATTTAAAGCCACTTGGAATCTGGATCGTCTTGTTCCTTCTCCATCTTCCTTCCTTCTCCCTCTGTCTTCTTCTCCGTCTCCCTTCTCCCCAAAACTTCTCAGCTCCACCTTACCTTCCACTGCCCAATCACCTGTTCTAGCCTTTATTTTACAAGTTAAGGTGGGGAGAAGATTCACAGGAAGTCACCTATGTATGTGTTTCACTCCTCCTCTGCAGCCCCTCCCAGGAGAGCAGAATTAGCATCAACATACAAGCAACACCAGGGCTATCCTCAACAAGAAAAAGTTTCCTTTGAAACCCAGTCTTTTCTAACTCTAGAAATCTTTCTGATATCCTTATCTAAATATACTCTAATGATGATGAGAGGCCTGTGATGCCAGCAAGGAGTGAACATGTACATAGGAAAATGTAAGCATGAGAAAGACAGTCTCCAATTAACTTTTAGGAGAGTTTCACTATCCCCTGTTAGTGAGGTATTTAATCATTAGTGTACCAGTGAGACTCTGTCCTGGAGCTCGATCTCTAGACCTGTGATGCATCATTTGAGAGAGCTTGTTTGCCAGAGCTTCTCATGGTGATTATTTAAGATCTAACATGGTTAGATTTGTCTCACATTGTCCTCACTAGTTACCTAGCATATCTGGAATCTGCCAACATCAATCAGATGGTGACAAAGTCTGCTGAGTTGTGATGACATCATTTGTGCAGACCCACCTCAGAAAAGGTGGGTCTCACCTCCACCTACACTATCTCGTTCTCCTTCTCTGGCTTTGAGGGGAAATAATGATTCCTGACAGAAATGTTGCCTACAGCATTTTCCTCAGAGCTACTGAGAAGCCACAAGTCATATGATAAGGATGGTGAAATGGTATGAAATATGGAAAGGATGGTGAAGTTTGTAAGAATCCACTTCACATCTTCCTAGAAACCCTGAACTAGCCCTAGGTGGCATTGTCCTGGTCTGATTTATTAATGCATATTATTATAATGCATAACTGATTTAATGCTTAGATATATTAGAATATCAGGGCAAAGTATGGTGAGGTGGAAAATTCTGATAATGCCCAGGCAGGTCAATTACCAGCCCAAGGCATGGGCTATAAAGTGGCATCTAGGACAGCTGATGCTACATAGCAAAGCTACACATCCTCCACATGCTCTCTAAAATATTAAGGGAAGTAAATAGCAGTGTGTATCTTAAGCTCATGGAGGAATGGGATCCTAGCATTTCTCAGTGAAAACTCTAGGATTTAGCACCAGAGATATCAGGACAAAGGGGCTGAGAACAGCATAACCAAGTACTAGACATGTTTTAATATTTAGTATAATGGAATCATGAGTCACCATGGAACCTATATAAAAAGAGAAAATGAAGTCTTCCCAATAAAAGAGAAGAAAACAGCTCATGAAAATGACAATATTCTGTGCAGCTCCAATCTCTGGACTGAGACCTCTTTATAAACCTGCAGCTATGAAGGTAAAGGACACGCTTGTGATGTTTACACAGTTGAAAAGAAATGTATCCACTGCTCTAGCCCATGAGACTCTGGAAGATGAGATCACGAACAGCCATAAGCTAGAGGAAAAGCCACTTAACTATATTCCTGGAGGGCAGCATATAGCAATAGACAATTTACATTCCAGCTCCAGACTTGTAGAAGTCACTGCCTGCAGTGATACAGCATGACAAGCTTGAACTTGCAAGAACATTAAAGATCCAAAAGAGGAAGATGTAGGTAAGAACTTACCATGCTGTTTGTGGTTCGAGGTTTCTACAAAGGCTGGTCCTGGGACTGGTGGTGGTGGCCTACAGATGGTACAGATAGAAAAGCTTTGTTTCATTCTTGCTGGATAAACCACAGCTTTGCAGCCAATATCTCCTGTTTCTGAAATAAAATTCTGTAGCTATATCCCTGTTCCTTATACTGCAAATAATGATTATATTGGTAATTACCAAGTGAAGGAGGATAAGATCTACAGGTTTTTCTCAGTCCCAAAGATAGGAGTTCATGCATGTCTCACAAACATCAGGATATTCCCCATAATTCTAAGTCCTGTAAGAGAAAGGAAGAATACTATCTGGATGATGTTATTCCAGTTCGTCTTCTGATTCAAGTGCAGCACTATGGAATATCATTTATGAAACACACTTAAGAATTTTTTTATTCTGATGAAAAGTATGGTTTCAATATGTAAACATACATGGTTCTTTCTGGACAATGTCTAATCACATTCTTTGAGTATTTTGTTTGGTTGTTTGTCTTTTGTTTTCTGTTTTTTCTTCTTGCACTCTCATAAAAATAATTATAGGAGCAATCAGGACATAAACTTGATAGTTTCCTGCCTTTCATGACAATCCTTCGTCCCTCAACTTCATATGACCATGCTCTTCCCAGACAAAAAATCTAAATGCATGGCATCACTTTAGCAGTTTTTAAGTTAACACAGTCCTGAGCATTAGCCTGATGGACTTCTTCTTTTCCTTCATCTCACCCAGTGTGAGCTCAGGCTACTGGACTGTAATGTGCTTCATCCTGATCCTCTTCACTGCCTGAAATGCAGCTATCTGTCAGCTACACCAGCAGAGCTGACTCAGTTCCTTGGATCGGCAGAGGGCTGAGGGCGAGACAAAGAAAGACAAGGAGTCATCTGGTAAAGGCCAAATGCTATATTTTCTTTTTTTTTTTTTGAAAAAAAAATTTTTTATTGGATATTTTATTTACATTTCATATGTTGTCCCCTTACCCGATCCCCCACCCACCCAGGAACCCCCTATCCCCTCACCCCTCCTCCTTCTCTGTGGATGTAACCCCTACCTACCCCCCCACTCCCACTTCCCCACCCTCAAAATTCCCACCCCCTGGGGCGTCCAGGCTTCATGAGGTCAAGGATCTCATCTTCCACCTATGCCCAGCAGGGCCCTCTACTCTTACATATTCAGCTGAAGCCCTGGATCCCTCCCTAAGTGCTCCCAGGCTGGTGGTTTAGACCCTGGGAGCTGTGGTTGGTTGGTATTGTTGCTCTCCTCATGGTGCCACAAACCCTTTCAGCTCCTTCAGTCCTCACTCTAACTCCTCCATTGAGAACCCCATGGTCAGTTCAATGGCTAGTTGTGAGCATCTGCCTCTGAATATGTCAGACTCTTGAAGGCCTCTGAGGAGACATCCATATCAGGCTCTTATCACCATGCACTTCCTGACTTCCACATCAGCATCTACCTTTGGTGACTGCACATGGGATGGATACTCAGGTGGAAAGGTCTTCAAATGACCCCTCCTTCAGTTTCTGTCCCTCACTTTGTCTCTATATTTGCTCCCTTGAGTATTTTGTTGCTCCTTCTAAGAAGAACTGAATCACCCCCACTTGGTCTTCCTTTTTTATGAGCTTCATGTGTCCTGTGAGTTGCATCTTGGGCATTTCAAGATTCTGGGCTAATATCCAATAATCAGTGAGTGAATACCATGTGTGTTCTTTTGTGATTGGCTTACTTCACTCAGGATGATAATGATTTCTAGTTCCATCCTTTTACCTAAGAAACTCTCGAATTCATTGTTTTTAATAGCTGAGTAATACTCCATTGTGTAAATATACCACATTTTTTTAATCCATTCCTCAGTTGAAGGACATCTGGTTTCTTTCCAGCTCCTGGCTATTATAAATAAGGCTGCTATGAACATAGTTGAGCATATGTCCTTGTTATATGTTCGAGCATCTTCTGGGTATATGCCTAGGAGTGGTATAGCTGTGTGAATCTAACCAAGCAAGTGAAAGACCTGTACGACAAGAACTTCAAGTCCCTGAAGAAAGAAATCGAAGATCTCAGAAGATGGAAAGATCTCCCATGCTCATGGATTGGCAGAGTTAATATAATAAAAATGGCCATCTTGCCAAAAGCAATCTACAGATTC
>NW_021604708.1:3659858-3730071 GCF_004785775.1 Grammomys surdaster | reverse complement strand
CAGAGTTAGAAAAGGAAATTCTCAAATTCATATGGAATAACAAAAAAAAACCAGGATAGCGAAAACTATTCTCAACTATAAAAGAACTTCTGGAGGAATCACCATCCCTGACCTCAAGCTGTACTACAGAGCAATAGTGATAAAAACTACCTGGTATTGGTACAGAGACAGGCAGAAAGATCAATGGAATAGAATTGAAGACCCAGAAATGAACCCACACTCCTATGGTCACTTGATCTTTGACAAAGGAGCTAAAACTGTCCAGTGGAAAAAGGACAGCATTTTCAACAAATGGTGCTGGTTCAACTGGAAGACAACATGTAGAAGAATGAAAATTGATCGATTCTAATCTCCTTGTACAAAGCTCAAGTCTAAGTGGATAAAGGACCTCCACATAAAACCAGATACACTGAAACTAATAGAAGAGAAGGTGGGGAAGAGCCTTGAATACTTGGGCACAGGGAAAATGTTCCTGAACAGAACACCAATGGCATATGTCTAAGATCAAGAATTGACAAAAGGGACTTCATAAAATTGCAAAGTTTCTGTAAGGCAAAGGACACTGTCAATAGGACAAAATGACAACCAACAAATTGGGAAAAGATCTTTACCAATCCTACATCTGATAGAGGGCTAATATCCAATATATACAAAGAACTCAAGAAATTAGAGTCCAGACAACCAAATAACCCTATTAAAAAATGGGGTATAGAGCTTAACAAAGAATTTTCAACGGAAGAAACTTGAATGGACGAGGAGCACCTAAAGAAATGTTCAGTGTCCTTAGTCATCAGGGAAATGCAAATCAAAACAACCCTGAGATTCCATCTCACACCAGTCAGAATGGCTAAGATTAAAAACTCAGGTGATAGTAGATGCTGGCGAGGGTGTGGAGAAAGAGGAACACTCCTCCATTGTTGGTGGGACTGCAAGATGGTGCAATTACTTTGGAAATCAGTGTGGCGGTTCCTCAGAAAATTGGACAAATGCTATATTTTCAACTGCATAGCTCCCTTTTATACTTCCCACAAAACAGGAACACAGACAGGAACAGGAATAAAAACAGGAACAAAAAGGGACAAAGAGGCACACTCCGGAGCCTACCACCCAAGCTTCAATTTCTCCTTGAGCAGTCTTCTCTGGGGAAATGCATAGTGACGGGGGAGTGGGCATAACAGCACAGGTGCAGAGGATGGTGACTCACAACCATCACTCAAATGATGTTGAACTCATAAAAAGCTTGTAGCTTCTCAGAAAATTTTGGTTGGCCTGTTTTTCAGGGGAGATGATGTGGTATACTCTACTTCCTGTATCTATTTTTGGCACAGAACTTATAATTTTATGGGAGGTTCAGGACAGAAGTCCTGTTCTTTCTTGTCAAGGGAGGGAGTAAGTCTAATACAATTTCTGGTATGTTCCCAATTTTCTCCATGTCTCAAATCTTATTGAAAGTGTTTTACTTTTCCTACCACCAACCTGTTCTCTTTGTATGTTTCTACTGAGAATTCTGCTCCAAACAAAACAACAGGGAAACATTTCCTAGCTCAGGCACTGGCCTTATGGACTCTAACTAAAGATGCATTTAGCTGACTGTATGCTTAAAGTTTTGTTGGATCTAACAATTCCTTAGTCAGAGATACACTATCCGATGAATAAGTTCTCCCTAATATTCCACACTAATGTGTAAACACCTTATAAATTGTATCCTCTTTAATGTTTCTACTTATATATTATATTCAAGTCAAAATATTCCTATAGGAGTTGGTGATATAGCAGCATCTATAAAAGTTTTGCTCTAAAATATGAGGATTCACGTTCTGATGCCCAGCACTCAAGGAAGTAAAGGGTTTTAACCCGAATATCAGTGGGAAGGGGTTTGGTGTAAAGAGAGGTAGGTCTTTAGGGATCACTGGCCAGGTAGCTTAGCAGAATCAATGAGCATTATGTTCAGAAAGAGACCTTAACTGAAAAAATTAAGGCCGGAACTATTGAAGCAGATAGCAATGCTGTCTCTGGCTTCTGCTGACACACACACTTGTGCATGATTAATTTCACACACATACTTGTAACCCCTCTTTGACATATACACAAACAAATACAATGCTTTTGAAACAAACAAAAAAAACTACTCCATTTGCTTCACATGTTACAAAACAAAAAAATACATGTTAACCTTATTTTTTTAACTAAAATTATTAATGAGTTACCGTCACACCCAACCTCTGCCTCAAAGGTAACATTGGTGCTTCCCTTGCCATAGGACTATGCACATATACCCCGGTCAATCTTTGCCAGATCACTGTGAGTTGTGTGTACCTACTGTTCATCTTTCACATATCAGCTCAGGTTCCATCTCTGGGCTTTCACTGAAATCTGGGCTGTGTTGCTAGTGTATCTGCTTCCCTCCTCCATGGATAGTGAGTATGCCTCAGAGAAACTTCTTTTGTTTGCAGAATCTCAGTGATTTACATTGCTGCTAATGCATACTCAAAAACAGTGTATGAATAAGTTGTTAAATGAGGCTCTTCTTTTCAAATCCTTATGCTAAGCACAGAAGAAAGCTGGCAGCCACAGAGACACTTGAGTTGATCTCTTTCTTTATGATATTTAAAAACCGAGTCACCTGAAAGAGTCAACTTTGTTTTGGTAACACATTTGGTAAATGAATCTACCAATCTAGTTAATGATGTAGATTATCATTTAAGAAACTCAATGATTTAATTTTATTTATTTATTTAATTTCTATATCTCTTTATTAATTTTTGATGATTTGGTGAGGTTTTAGGTATACTTCTCTGTTCATGGAACCACCAATATTAGAATTTGTAATAACGACATAGAGCTTGCTTCCCTTAACAGGGCTACATCTGGACTGAAAAAAACTACAAGTCTAATGTCTACATATATATGTGTAAACCAGAGATGCTATTTTCATATTTTAATAAGCTTTTACGTGCTTCACTCTTCCAGCATGTAACAATAAATTTAGTCTGTGTGACTCTAATGGAGTCAAGGATTTTATAGTAAACAATGTGGGAGTGGGTTACAAACACACTGAACGCTTGAGAAGTACCACAAACTTTAAAAGTATAAAGTTCAGTATGCCAAGAAGATGCATCACTTGGTAAAATACTTGAAGTAGAAGCATGAGAACCTGTGCCCTTCCCCCAGCCTTGAGCAGGCCTGAAAGACCTTGTTTACCACAATAGACCAAAAATAATAGGACCCAGGTGGTGTTACCCACCTTGGCTGCATGTACAGCCTGCTACAGGAACTTAGAAGAATAGACTACCTGCTGAGCTTGCCTTGAGACGCCTCTGAGTGTGACTAGGATGGGTTCCCTTCACCTACTCTGGGCTGAAGCAAGAAGGGGTTCGATGGTGGGGGTGGGCCTCCCCCTTTAAATTGAGAGCTGAACATTAAAGCACTGAGCCTTCATCAGAATACTTTGTCTTGGCTTCATCTCTTCTCGCCTTAAGTCCCCCTTTCATTCCCAGCCCCCCCTTTCAGGTGAACCCAGTTGATCCATGGCTGCAGGCAGCTACAAGAACCTGAGTTATACTCCCAGAACTCCCAGAAAAATTTGGGGTATGGTATCATTCTTTTATTTCCAGCAGAGGGAGGTAGATCTCTGGAAGTCTGTAGCCAAACAGCTTAGGAGAAGCAGTGAGCTTTAAATACCTGAGGTTGATGTCTGGTCTACGCACACAAACACACACACAACACAAACACACACACACACACACACAGAGAGAGAAAAGGATAAAGTTCAGCATGCATAAGCCTTTCTTTACAATCACCCATTCAGGCCACAAACCCAACTCTGATAATTTCTGCATGTCTTATATAACTCAAGTTGTTTGAGTTTCTCACTGTAAGGAGACAGTTGTCTAAATTCAGCCATCTCAAGAACAATGTCTCTATCCTGTTGGCCGGATTAAACTTGAGTTCATTGAACCAATTCTTGTTTCTCCCAGATGTTTCTTTTTTGTGTATTAACCAGTAAATTACAAAAGAATGTTAAGAAAGGAGTTGTCTGTTGTCTAAACTAAGGTCCACAAATTGTAAAAATATTGCCTCTTGTCTTAGTCAGGGTTTCTATACCTGCACAAAACATCATGACCAAGAAGCAAGTCAGGGAGGAAAGGTTTTATTCAGCTTACACTTCCACACTGCTATTCATCATCAAAGGAAGTCAGGACTGGAACTTAAGCAGGTCAGGAAGCAGGAGCTGATGAAGAGGTCATCCATGGGATGTTACTTACTGGCTTGCTTCCCATAGCTTGCACAACTTGCTTTCTTATAGAACCCAAGACTACCAGCCCAGATATGGCACCACCCACAATGGGCCCTCCCACCCTTAATCACTAATTGAGAAAATGCTTTACAGCTAAGCTGGATTTCATGGAGGCATTTTCTCAAAGGAGGCTCCTTTCTCTGTGATATCTTCAGCTTGTGTCAAGTTGACACACAAAACCAGCCAGTAAACCTGCCATGCCTTAATGATCTCTGTACACTCAGATTGAAATGCCACCAGGCCCCTATATCCTTTCCCTGCCTGGTCCACATGATGAGGCAGGTATAGTGTACCACAAACTGCTGGAAACTGTTGTGCATAGCCCCAGCCTTGTATTTTGATACTAGTTCCACTTTCCTGGGAGGGGCTGCAGAGGAGGAGTGAGTCTGTACATAGGTGACTTTTTGTGAACCTTCTGTCCAATTAAATTTGTAGGATAAAGGCTAGAGCCAGTGATTGGGCAGTAGAAGGGGAGGTGGAGAAAAAGGCTTAGTGGAGGAGAAAGGAAGAGGAAGTCAATGGAAGAGGAAGCAGAAGGAGGAGGAAGTTGACAGAGGAGTAAGAGGTGGAAGGACAATGGAGGAGAAGCACATGGCCTGGAAAAACCACAAGTTATAAGGGATCTCATAGCTAGGGAATAGAGTAGTGTAATGGTGAACCTGCCCAATCTAGGCGTGCAGTTTATATCCATAATTATTGAGTTGTGTTTTCCTTGACTGGACTTATTTGGGAAATTTGCCAGTATCTTATTCTAAAAATTAAAATAACTATGAAGTTTATGTTAAAATAATGAATTCACAAGATAATCTAATATCAATGGCTGTAATTTGACAAGTAGTCCTGATTTCTTTTTATAGTTAATCATTAGGAAACATGGATTCTTTTATTAAACTATAATTACTAGCATGTATTTTTCAGATCAAACATTATACTATAAGGGTCCATGATTCACCAAAGAATGATACCCCCTGGGACTCAAATAATATGCAGATGTAAAAAGTGTTTTAGTCTGCAGAAGTCCAACATGCTAGGGTTTCCCATTACCAAGATAGAGAGACAGCCAAGTGAGCTCAGAAGGCTCAATTTAAAGCAGCCTTAGCAGCTGTAGGCATGGTCAAGATCATGGTGTGAAGTCCTTTACAGTGAAGTTCCAAAGTCTTGTGGTTATGTCTCTTAATCCAGACTTTCTCACCTGGCTCAGAGCACTGGGGTTAAGGGGAGGAGCAGTGTCATAAACCTGGAAGATGACAGGCCAGAGTTGCTTCTGGACCTAATGGAGGTCTTCCAAAGATTTTAAAAACTTATGTTGGTCATATTCATCTAAGATATCAGAATGGAGGTTAGGCAGCATGGGAGGTGGCTTCCCATATAGGATCTCAAAATTATGACCGAGGGTTGTGGAGAGATCTCAAGTATGGGGGGGGGGGGGAGTGTTCCTAGCCATATATAAGTTCATAAGGTAGGAGAGATGCCCAGTCACTGCCAGTTTCAGGGGCTGAAGTTCCTGCCTACAAGGAAGTTGCCCAAATAACAGAGTCCAAGTCCATCACTGCTGCCCTGCATACCTGATTCCATTCTGGATGAAGCTGCTCTCATCCATGAAGTAGATATGTTTTGCATCTGGCCAGGGTATGGCAGTCAAATTCAGCATAATGTTCAGGATGTACCCCAAAACTATAAAACAATCATGCTGCATGTCTGAGGATAGGTCAGGTATCGGGGTGACAGGGTTTAGAGCTGATGATGGGATATATCCTATTTGAGGGTAATTCAAAAATAGAGCCTGAAAGTGCTCCAGTCTGGTGTTGGACAGCCACTGGCTGGGTGAATTCTTGAGAATTCCCTCAAGAGCATTATGGGAGGGAGTGTGATAACAAATTCCTGTCCCATGGTTATTTTTTTGACTAGCAGGGCAGTAGTGGCTATGATTCAGAAGCAGACTGGCTATCCTTGGGCCACTGGGTCCAGCTTCTTACCGGTTTGGCTTTTTCACTGAACCCTGGCACCCAACATCTGTAAGACCCAGAAGATCCCAGAAATTCCTGTACTTACCTTCAGGTTGATGGAACTGGGTTGCTAAGAATGGTATATGCTTCCAGGGCATCCAACAGCATGAGTTGGCTGGCTCCCTTGAATATGTACCCCAGATAGGTGACCTCAAATTGACAAAGCTGGGCCTTCTTAGCAGACACTCGATAGCCGAGTTGACTCAGTTCCTATACCAGATGTATTGTGGCCTCCTGACAGGGGCTGGCAATACATAATGGAGCACAGTTATTTGGGGAGTGAGGCAGCTGATATTCACCCTAGTCCTCATGCAGTGCCTCCTCAAAGATGGTGGAGAGTTCTTGAATCCTTTATACAACCTTGCTCAAGTCAGTTGTCACTTGAAACCTCTTTCCAAGTCTTGCAATTTAAAGGTATAATAGAGGCTCACTTTTGGGTGCCAGAGGCAGGCCACAAAGCCATTCAGTGGCTGAAGCTTCTTCCAACAGATATCAGGGATAGCTTGGTTAATCAAAGCCATGTTCACAGCTGACTGGTGCTCTCTAGCTTCTGAGTTAAAAGTAGTGTAGATCCTATAGGCTTTAAAAATCTTTCTAGATATTTCCTGGGGTTCTCATTCTTTCCCTGTGCCACCTGGCTCACCTTAGATATATTTGAGGGCCATCTGGCAGCCTCTCAAAGGCTCCCCATCAGAATCTGGCAGTAGACCTGGAAACTTTCCTTACCTTTAGCAGTGAAAAAAAATTCAGTCAGGTAAGTCAAAGGAAAGGCCGCATCGATATCAGCCTGACCTTGAGTGGGCAGCCCATTTGCTCCTAGAACCAATTTCCAGGCAGCTCCAATGATCTCTCTCTCTCTCTCTCTCTCTCTCTCTCTCTCTCTCTCTCTCTCTCCTACTGTGAGTGTGTGTGTAAGAGTGTTTGTGTGTGTGTATGTGTGTGTGTGTGTGTGTGTGTGTGTGTGTGTGAATGTGAATATTTCTAGATTGCAATTTCTTGCTCTTCTAAAGTAGATCAGGGTGCCTCACATATGTTTATGATCTCTTAAGTATAGGTTATCATCTAAGGATAGAATCATCTATATTTCTCTACCTCTTTATTTTCTTTTTGTGTTTTTCTCTTCCTTACTACATGGCTAAGATGCAAAGCACTGGAATGAGGAGGGACAAGGTAGGGTACTGAGGGTAGCAATGGGGAGAATACAAGATATAAATGTGTGAAAATGCCACAGTACACTTATTGTTATATACAATTTGTGTGTGTTGATAATAACAAAAAATTCTTTCATGGATGTCTGTGGCTGATTTGGCTATAACTGGTCTCATCTAAATGGCTTATATTTGATTGGATGTTGAAGAACTACAGAAAACCACTGAGTATTTCTAACTAGTAAAATTGCTACCATTGTGTCTAGCTACATGGCTTGTCTCTGGGTCAATATCCTCACTGGAATTAAAAGAAAATAACATTCATATATGAATATATATGGAATGGACTAAAATAGGGGAGAATGTTACTTCAATCTGTCTCTAGATCACACCATAATGGTTCTAAACTTTACAGAAAGTATGAAATCCAAGTTAGGAAATATGCACACATGTATAGCTATTGGCCTCAGTTCTCAGAGCTGATATTAGCCTTTCTCCTGGACCAGGGCCCAGGACTTTGAGTGTTGACCACATCCACTTTCAACATAACAGTACAAGTAGAAAGTTTGTCTCACTGAAGATAATTTTAAAATCTTAATGTATGTGGTTCATTATACGACCATAGAATCAGATTTGGTTTTTAATGTGTAGCTGTTGAAACACTAGGACCTATGCATTAATATACAATAAGAGGGAAGAAACATACAATTTTACACATAGTGAATTGAAAGACATAATGGAACACTGGGCAAAATAATAGGTGCTGTAGAAATCAAAATGATGTTCAGTTAAAGAGGGATTCAGTATGTTGAAACAACAGAACCTTACAGATGTTTGTATATACCACATGGCACAGACAGACAGATTACACAAATGTGAGATTTACAGAATTGGATTGCAAGGTAGAATGAAATACATAATGCTTAGAGAAATACTGATTGGGGCCATTGGTATTAAGGCAGCCATGCTGAGAGAGCACAGAGGAGATATATCAACATTTGTACAACTAGATTTGATTTCATAGTGTAAGTTAAATATATAGCTAGAAAATTTAGATATTTGAAAATAAATATTTATGATAACATTTGAGTCTATATGGCAATTCCCACCAAAATTCTTTTTGACACAATTATTTACAGACCTTTAAAGAGCAATAATTTTCTTAATATATTAAAACAAACAAACAAATAAACAAAACAAAGCTCTTGTCCCTTATTTTAGTGGAAATGCTTTAAGTTTCTCTCCGTTTAGCTTGATGTTGGTTACTGGCTTGCTGTATATTGCTTTGATTATGTTTAGGTATGTGCCTTGTATACCTGATATCTCTAATACTTTTAACATGAAGGGGTGTTGGATTTTGTCAAAAGTTTTCAGCATCTAATGAGATGATCATGTGATATTTTTTCTTTTTATATGTGTTTTCTTTTTATTGTTTATATGGTGGATTATGTTGACGAATTTTCATATGTTAAACTATCCCGCATCTCTGGGATGAAGCCTACTTGTTAATAGTGAATCATGTTTTTTATGTGTTCAATTTGCAAGTATTTTTATTGAGTATTTTTGCATCACTTTTCATAAGAGAAATTGGTCTGGAATTCTCTTTCTTTGTAGAGTCTTTGTTTGGTTTAGCTATTAGGGTGACCATAGCCTCATAGGATGAGTTTGGCAGGTTTTTTTTTTTTTCTGTTTGTTCTTTGTGAAATAGTTTGAGGAGAATTAGTATTAGCTCTTCTTTGAAAGTCTTGTAGGATTCTGCACTAAAACCAGCTGCCATTGGGCTTTTTTGGTTGGGAAACTTTTGATGACTGTGGCTGCTTCTATTTCTCTAGAAATTATAGGACTGCCTATAGTTTACCTGATCTTGATTTATCACTTGATTTTGGCAAGTGATATCTGTCTAGAAAATCATACATTTCATCAATAATTTCCAATTTTGTGGAGTACAGGTTTTTATAATAAGACATAATGATTCTTTGAATTTCTTCTTTGTTATGTCTCCCTTTCATTTCTGATTTTGTTTGTTTGGATACTGTCTCTCTGCTTTTAGTTAGTTTGTCTACTATTTTTTATTTTCTCAAAGAATCACCTCATGTTTTCCTTGATTTGTTTGTTTGTTGCTAATTGATTAAATCTAACCCTGAGTTTGATTGTTTCCTGCCATCTCTTCCTCTTGGATGTGTTTGTTTTCTTCTCCTCTTCCTCCTCTTCATCCTCATCCTCTTCTTCTAGAGCTTTCAGGTATACTTTTAAATTGCTGGTATGAGAACTCTCTTATTTCTTTGTGGAGGCAATTAGTGCTATAAGCTTTCTTCTTAGCACTGTTTTGTGTCCCATAATTTAGAATTTGCTCTGCCTCCATTTTCATTGAATTATAGAAATAGTCTTCCATTTGTTTCTTTACTTCTTCCTTGAACCTGAGATCATTAAGTAAAGAATTATTCAGTTTCTGTGATAGTATAGGCTTCCTCATATTGCTGTTGTTGTTGAAGTTCAGCTTTAATCCATGGTAGTCTAATAGGATATAAGACATCATTTCAATTTTCTTGTATCTATTGAGGCTTGCTTTGTGACTGACTATATGATCAATTTTTCAGAAGTGCTGAGAAGAAGATATATTCTTTTGATTTTGGTGAAATGTCCTGTAGATATTTATTAGGTCAGTTTGATTCATATTGTCATTTAGTTTCATTATTTCTCCATTTAGTTTTTGTCTGTATGACCTGTCAATTGGTGAGAGTGGGATGTTGAAGGCTTTCACTATTAATGTGTGGGATTTGATGTTCAGTATACACTTTAGCTATGTTTTTTTTTTTACAAATATGGATGCCCTGGTATTTGTGGCATAAATTTTCAGAATTGAAATGTCATCTTGGTAGTTTTTTTCCTTTGATGAGTATGAAGTATCCTTCTCTGTTCCTTTTTGATTAATTTTCATCAAAAATCTATAGTTTATTAGATATTAGTATGGCTATTCTAGCTTGCTTCTTGCACCTGTTTGCTGTGAAATATTTTTTCCAGTTCTTTATTCTAAAGTAATATCTATATTTATTACTGGGGTATGTTTCTTGTATGCAGCAAAATAACAGATTCTGTTTCATATCCATTCTGTTAGCCTGTGTCTTTTAAATGGTGGACTGAACTAACTGATGTTGAGAGATATCACTGACCAGTGTTTTTTTTTTTTTTAAAAAAGATTTGTTTATTTATTTTATGTATATGAGTATACACTATTAGTTTTTTCAGATGCACCAGAAGAGGGCATCAGATTCCATTACAGATGGTTGTGAGCCACCATGTGGTTGCTGGGAATTAAACTCAGGACCTCTGGAAAAGCAATCGGTGCTCTTAACTACTGAGCCATCTCTCCAGCCCCTACCAGTGATTATTAATTCCTGTTATTTTGATGTTTGTAGTGTTAGTGTGTGGATGTTTGGGTGTGCTGCCTAGTTTTCTTTTTGCTGGTATAGAATTACTTATTTCCTGTGTAGACATTGGGTGTAGATATCCTTCTTGGGTTGGAGTTTTCCTCCTAGTATTTTCTGTAGGGCTGGATTTGTAGATAGATATTAGGGAAGACATCAGGCTACTCAGGGCATGTCCCAGAGGACTCGGAAGGTTATGTGAGAACTTCTTACTGATGCTTTTGTTGTTCTTAGCCCACATGCTGGTTTTTAAAGAGACAAATATCTGGTTGAGTTGTTCTCAGCTAAACATAGAGAAAGATATTGGGGAAAATGTGTCTTTTATTCATCATATTAATACCTTTAAAAGATACTTATATCAGCTATGCTGCATGTGTGGCTAACTTAAGAATACAATGTTCTTAAATGGCAATCCTGGTTTGCAGCTTTGAGCTGTTCTAGAGATTATATCCAACAATGGCAGCAGACATCCTATTCTGTGTTCTGTTGCCCTGATGAAGAAGAGAGATATACCTTTCATTATAATTGTTGCAATAGGAGATAGCAAGATAATCCTTCAGCTAGCTGTAGCATTGTTGCTACATTTGATTTTTTGTTGTTGATGTTGTTTTGTTTTCCCTATATTTCCCTTTCTAAAGCATACTCCACCAGGTCCACTTGATCTCATTGAAGACTACAATAGGAACAAATCTGTATATCTAAGTGTTCAATGACATAAGCATTAGTATAATACACTATTTGCAAAATTGAATATATATATACATATATACATATATATGTATATGTGTATGTATAGTTTCTAAATAATGCTAGATTCAAAAGCTATTCATATGGAATGGCATAGTGTTAATTTTAACCAAGAGGTGAACAATGCTAGAGTTATAGGATTCAAAATGGAATAAGATAGACATGTTTGTTTTGATGTGGCATGGTTGTAAACTGGCATCTGCTCCTTGACTTTCAGCTGAGCCCCTTGTTTTGGTGTAGGATGAGTGCTCTGTTCTGAATACCTGTTTTCATGGAGATAGGGCATTATCAGAAATAACTTGAACTCACCAACACATAGGTGGTTGTGTGGAGACACTCATTCCTTGCATTGTCTTTACACATTTGTACATTTTATCTTCATGTACTTTAGGAATCTTATGTAAAGTTGTCTTGTTTCTGGTATCATTCAGCCTTTTCTAGATGGGGTATTCTCATGTTTCTTATTATAAATTTATTTACTTCGATATGTTCTTTCCTAGACCTAAAATATGAAAAATATTATACAGTCTACAATGACAAAGAACTTTGGCAAAAACAGGAGAACAGACACTTAATAAAATAATGCTGACAATTGTGTTAGGAAGTCCTTTTTAATATTTTATGTTCACTTAAGTGCAATATACCTCAGTCAGATGAGTCCTAACAATACAGCTGCATAGTAAACATCTGTCACTAGTTTGTAGTTCAGAACTATAAGCTTGAACCCATCTAATGTACATAGAAATAGAGCAATTCAGCATTCAGAATCCAGAATGTCTCATTATAAAATATTAACTCTCATGAATCTTGAACTGTATCTTTAACCAACTGAGTGATAATCCTTAGATGTCAGGAATATGTGTGTCTCTCCTGATTACTTGTTCCAGAACACTATGACTGATTTAAGAAAGTAATATTTTATTTATTTTTATGTATATTGGTGTTTTACCTGGGTATGTGTTTGTATAAGGATGTTGAAACCTTTGGAACAGGAGGGACAGAGTGTAGAATTGAGTTGTCATGTGAGTGCTGGGAATCAAATCTGCGTCCTATGGAAGAGCAGCCGATGCTCTTAACCACTGAACTATGTCTCCAGTCTTTCAATAATTTTTGTCCTGTTATTCCAGAGGTGAAAAGCTTACTCAATCTTGTTAACTATAAAGTTAGTATCTCTCTCCAGCAGTCTATTGAGTCAATGTAAGTGTGTAATTTTTACAGTCTAGGTACAAAATTGTTCAAAGAAGGGCAGACACTTTCCTTAATCTAAGATCTAGAATTGATTTCTCATAGAAGAGAAAAAATAAATATGAAAAATAACCCAATCATTACCATGTCAATAGAGATGTACCAAGATAAAATTGACATTAATTTACTATTACTTATGGATCATACATGTTATTTACTAGAACGTTATAAGCTGAAGGATTTACTGCAGCACTGCATACAAGGAGACACTGAAGACCCTATTGAATGTCATTCAGATGAGTTTGTCTCCCAGCCATTCAGATGAACAGAATCAGTCAAAGGACTCTCCAAATTGGTTTCTCTCTTCATCTCTGACATTAGTATTGAGTCTTACAACCAAAAGACTAACAGTAATTTTTTCATAATATGAGCATTTCATAGTAAGTGCTATGTTAAGTAAATTAGATCCCACATCTGCTACAGCATCTTTTCAAGGTTGTATCAGTCCTGTGCAACAAGAATATAAAGACACAGGTAACAAGGCTCTTGAGTTCAGAAAGTACATGAGATTATTCATAATGGTTAGACAGTTGTCAACTTTGAAGGGTGGTGATTGGGCTTATAATCAGATTTAGATATATGAATACATGCTACATTTGTTTCAGCATTGCTGAACAAACAAAATCAGTTTGATTTTTAAAAAAAATTAAACTGTAGAAGACAAGTTAAGATTGTCCTTTCAAAGGTATATGATTTGTAACATGTGAAGCAAAATGAATAGATTTCTTTATGGCAAATTTATTTTGACTCTAACATGGAAAGGAGAAGAAACAAAAAAAATTAATGATACTGTTTATGACATAAAACAAAGAGCTTCAGGGAACCAGAGAAACTCCTGACTCAGAACAATATCTGCCAGGCAAGAAAGTCAACACAGAGATAGGTACATCTGCCCGCAGTCAGGGAAATTCTTGACTCAAAAGTCACAAAGAGGTAAGACCATCATGAGCAATTTAGATGCCCGAAGATAGCGAAGACCAATTTGCAGATAGACTTTTCCACCACAAAATTTCCCTTTTCTGACCATTAGACTCTTCAAACTCCAGATGAAATATTTAAGTCTGAAGAGATGGTTAAGCACAATACAGAAATCAAGAGTATCTAATCAAAAGATGTCCAATTGCTGGGCGGTGGTGGCGCACACCTTTAATCCCAGCACTTGGGAGGCAGAGGCAGGCGGATTTCTGAGTTCAAGGCCAGCCTGGTCTACAGAGTGAGTCCCAGGACAGCCAGGACTACACAGAGAAACCCTGTCTCGAAAAACAAAAAACAAACAAACAAACAAACAAAAAAAACCAAAAAAAAAGATGTCCAATAAAACACTACAAAGCAATAAAATAGGGGAAATTAATGCATAGTTTATAATAATAACTATTGATATCAATAGTATTAATAAAGAAACACAGACATATTGGATTAGAAAATAGTATCTATCTTTGTATAGCCTCAAGAAACAGACCTTGCCATCTGTTAAATGTTACCTTAGGGTTAAAGAATGAAGGTATTACAAGCAAATAGACACAAGGAACAAGCAGGCATAGATATTTTAATATTTGACAAAACAGACTTCAAACCGAAACTAATCAGAAGTAACAATGAGCCTTACATACTTATTAAAGAAAAAATGGGCCAAGAGGATATTACAATTCGAAACATTTATGCACTAAATAAAGGCTAAGTTTGTAGAAGAAACACCACTACACTGAAAATTACATATTAATCAACACGAGATGACCTTGGAAGCTTTCAATAGCCCTCTCTCAGTCTTCTAGACAAAAACTAAAGAAAAAGCACTGGAGTTAAGTAACCTCATGAATATAATGGAATTGTCAAGTATCTATAGAACATTCCAGGAAAAAAAACCCACGAAAAATATGCTTTCCTATTAGCAGTGCATAGAACTTTCTCCTATATTAAACACATAATAGAATGCTAAGTAAGTCTCAACAAACATAAGAAAACTGAAATAACACCGCCTTCTATCCTGCAACGTGGATGAAAGCTATATATTAACAACAGATACAACAGAACATATACAAACTAATGGAAACAGGACAATCCACGACTTACTAAAAAAAAAAAAATGGGTCAAGACACTAATCAGGAATGAAAAAGAATTATTTTTAACGTTGATTAGCAATAAAGCCACAACATACCCAAACCTATGAAATCCAACAAAGATGATTCTAAGAGGCCCAGCTAATAGCACTAAGTGCTTACATAAAAGACTTGGAGAGATCTCATAGTCGTAACTTAGTAACACACCTCAAAGCTGCAGAATAACAAAGAGGAACATGGAAATAGAAAAACATTCCTAAAATTTACACAAACTTATGAAAGATCCCAAGTGTCCCAAATAATATAGATTAAAAAGAATAATTCTGAGGGTGTCATAATACACATCTTCCAACTATAACATAACAACATGTAACAGAAACACCACAAATGGCACAAAAAGAAAAAGATGTAGATGAATTAGGTGAAGTAGAGGATCAGCATACACACCCACACATCCATCTGATTCTCTACAGAAATGAACAAAAATGCTTTGGGGGAAAGACAGTCTCTTCAACAAATACTGTTGAGAACATTAGAAATCAACATATAAAGAACAAGTCTTGGACTCTATTTCTTATCCTGTGTGAAAGGTAGTTTAAGATGACTACATTTAGATCATAGACCTTAATGTGAAACCCCAACCTCTGAGTCTACAGAACAGAAATGCAGAGAAAACATTTTAAGATGTAGACATGGGAAAACATGTTTTGCATAGAACACTCCTGTGTCGAATCAGAAGGGGCATTGTTTAGATCTCTTTCCCAAGATCTAGCAAGGTCAAAATCTGAAAATATGTCTGTAAAGAAATGTCAAACATGTATAGAAGCAGTAGAGTAAAAAGTACATAACTGAGCCTAGGATAACTTGTGAGTCAAATGAAGTAACTGTGGAAGATGGAGATAAAATTGTATATTAGGCACTGAGAATCCTCAGAGGGCTTATTGCTCTCTGACATGGTAGTAACTTTGGAATATGAAGTTCTGCTGATCTTTTATAGTGAAAGAAAACTCTGCAAGCCCTGAAGAAATAAATATTGCCAACCAAACATCACTGGGTAGAAGAACTCATCCCAAGGTTTTCTGCTCCTCAGCCATTGTGGGGAGTGAACCTCCTGATAGTTCATTGATTCACTTGCATATGTCAGTTTCCCTCAGAAGCACAAGTGCTGGTCTCTCTTTGGAAGATCATAGAACTGGGAAGTGTGAACCCAAGGACCTTCTCTCCTTATCTGAGATGGAAAGACGTGTACCTGGGGACAGAATGCTGGACATTCCACTGACAGATGTCCCCAGCAGTCTTGAGCATCTGTCCCTGTGTTCAGGATCTGCTTTTATCACAGCTCCAGGGCAGCCTTTGCATGAGGCCATCTCAGTGCTTCCTCCAGAAACTTCGTCAAGATTTCTTAGAGAGCTCACTTTTCTTCAACTTTCACCGTACCCTGTTTTATGATACTTACTCCATCATTGTAGATTGCAGATTCACATGATTTCAGTGAATTTCTGGGCTTCAATAGGTCTGATTTTTTTTTATTGTATTGCTTTATCCCATGTAGATTTGATTTAAATGACAAGATTTTTTATGAATCCACCCTTGGAGTCTCCCTGCATTCATACTATTATACTATACATGAAAATAACAAAATGTTTGAAATGCTGAATAAAAGAAAAAAATTCAATTTCAGAAAACAGAATGAAAGAGATAAATTCAGGACACAGATCAGAAAGATGGCAATCCATATTAGACATTCAGCAAAAAAAAAAAGAAAAAAGAAAAAAGAAAAGAAAAGAAAAGAAAGAAAGAAAAGTTGAGATATTGAAGAGAAACAAACAAAAGGAGAAATAAAGAACTCATCCGGGAGGGGAGTTGACTCCTCTGCATAAAGTCACCACTGCCCTGTTGCTCTGTCCTGGACCCACCGTAACAATAAACACTGACCCTAGTTCTTGATTATCTTTTCTTCCTGATGTTGCTTAGTTTTAAAGTTTTGCCTTTTATTAGACACATTTGTTTTATTAACATTTATTTTCCACAATGCACCGGGGCAGGCAGCCTTTGAAAAAGCGGCGCGGCTCGTTCAAGATGGCGGAGCTCGACCAGTTACCTGACCAGAGCTCTTCAGCAAAAGCCCTTGTCAGTTTAAAAGCCTTTCAGAAATTCAAAAAGAACTCGACTCTTTTCTGATGAAGATGACAGACAAATAAATACAAAGTCACCTAAAAGAAACCAGAGAGTTGCAATGATCCCACAGAAATTTACAGCAACAATGTCAACACCAGATAAGAAAGCATCCCAGAAGATTGGTTTTCGATTACGGAACCTACTCAAGCTTCCCAAAGCACATAAATGGTGCATATATGAGTGGTTCTATTCAAATATAGACAAGCCACTTTTTGAAGGAGATAATGACTTCTGTGTATGCCTAAAGGAATCCTTTCCTAATTTGAAAACAAGAAAATTAACAAGAGTAGAATGGAGAAAAATCAGGAGACTGATGGGAAAACCTCGGAGATGTTCTTCTGCATTTTTTGAGGAAGAGAAATCAGCCTTAAAACAGAAGCGGCAGAAAATCAGGCTGTTACAACAAAGGAAAGTTGCAGATGTTTCACAGTTCAAAGATCTCCCGATGAAATTCCTCTACACCTGGTTATTGGAACCAAAGTTACAGCACGATTACGTGGCATTCACGATGATCTGATTACTGGTCAGATCGATGCTGTGCATACTCTACTTACAGAGTAACTTTCGATAGGACAGGGCTTGGGACTCACACCATTCCTGACTATGAAGTTCTTAGTAATGAGCCTCATGAGACAATGCCAATCGCTGCCTTTGGACAAAAACAGCGGCCTTCTTGGTTTTTTATGACCCCACCACGGTTACGTTATACCCCTCCTCTCCAGTCACCAATTACAGATGGTGATCCTTTACTAGGACAGTCACCTTGGAGAAGTAAAATTTCTGGCTCTGACACGGAGACGTTAGGAGGCTTTCCAGTAGAATTCCTTATCCAGGTGACTAAGTTATCAAAAATTTCTCATGATTAAAAAAGAACATATCAAGAAATTAAGGGAAATGAACACAGAAGCAGAAAAGCTGAAATCATATTCCATGCCCATTGGTATTGAATTTCAACGGAGATATGCAACAATTGTTCTGGAGCTAGAGCAGTTGAACAAGGACCTAAACAAAGTTCTGCATAAAGTCCAGCAGTATTGCTATGAGCTTGCACCAGACCAGGACCTCCAGCCTGCTGATCAGCCAACAGACATGAGGCGGAGATGTGAGGAAGAAGCCCAGGAAATCGTCCGGCAAGCCAACTCCGCCTCAGGACAGCCCTTTGTGGAAAACGAAAATCTGACAGACTTAATCTCTAGGCTCACTGTGATTTTATTACAAATTAAGTGTCTGGCAGAGGGAGGAGACCTGAATTCCTTTGAATTCAAATCTCTCACAGATTCATTAAATGACATAAAGAATACGATAGATGCTTCTAATATCAGTTGTTTTCAGAATAATGTAGAAATCCATGTTGCACATATCCAGAGTGGTCTGAGCCAGATGGAAAACTTACATGCCTTTGCAGCCAACAACACTAACAGAGACTGACACAGGAGTCCTGGTACCCAGGTGCACACGGCCTTGGTCTGAGGAGTCCTTTTCCTTAACCTCAGCTTCCAACACCAGGAGAACAGGAGAACTGCACATCTCCAGATACGGCTTTTAATATACTGTACTGCTTCGTAACCAGCACTGTGCTGACCAGCATTTATTTATTGTTCTTTTAATATCCAGATGCAGTAGTGTTGCGTATATTTCATGTTAATCAGCAAAGATTTTTAACCTGAAACTATCTGAACATACTGTCCCATGGAGGAGTATGCTCACCATTGTTTATACATGCATGAATTCTGCTCCGCACATTCAGACAACTCCTGTGATAGAGAACATGAAGAGGCATGGTCTCTCCGTGCATGACGGTGGGAAGCCCATCTGTGAATCACCGATCCAGTGAATTTAGTTGATCATTATATCTCAGGCTTCAAAATGGATGTTGCGAGTGTGGGAAGGCCGAGTCTTCAGGAGCCCGCTGGAGTGTGAATGGGAAACGTGGGCTTAAGTATATGTTTCATATACTGACAGTGTGACATGGTTCTATAGATCAGTTTATAATAATAAATATTTTGATTTATCATAATTTATAGAAGCTTTGTTGTTTATCAGCAGAAGGAAATGAAGGAGCAGGAGGAGCTGTACTGTACACTGCTGGGTACCAGCGAGTAGGCATGGCGAGCCTTCCTGAGTCAGGGCAAAAGCGCTATTGTTAAGACCTACTTTAAAGAAAGACTGATGACACACTATTTTCATATTTTTTTGTTTATTTGCACAACTTTAAACCAGATTACTGGTTAAAATTCAACAGTACACAATTTATAAAGTGAAAATATTTTATAAGGAAAGCATATGACCGGTGTGAATTACTGAGGGAGGTTTGGTTTTACTTGTTTTCTTGTTTGGTTTGGTTTTCTTCTTTTTAAGAAAAACCCTGCCTAAAGTAATCTTGTAAAAAGTATATATTTAAAAATTTTGTTTTAATATAGAATACTATAAAGCCAAAATATAATTGTTTTCAGATTTGGAGTTTAAAATAGAGCTATAGAGGTGGTTTTGATTCTTTGACATCTCATAAAATGAGACTTTTGTATTTTAATGTATAATAAAACTGAAATAAGATTTTAAAAAAACATTTATTTTACCTATGTATTTTGCCTGCATATGTGCCTGTGCATCGTGGATATGCTTAATGACTGTGGAAGTCAGAGGAGGACATTAGATCTCCTGAAACTGGAGTTACAGATGTTTGGGAACCACCATGGGAGTGCTAAGAATCCAATCCCTCTGCAAAAAGGGGTCTGAACTTTGAAATATTCATAGACCAAAAGTTTCAGTTTCTCAGAAGTTTCTCCAAATTCACTTCCTGGCTTTGGGGTAAGAGGAAGAGGGAAGTCTCAGGAGCCAGGAAACTCAGGCACCGTAATTAGGGCCAGAAAGTTTTTGGCTCAACAAATGACAGGGCACCAGGGAGAGCAAAGACCTGACATCCAGAATGGAGATTACAGAAGGAGCCCTTTCCCCTGGAGAAGCCAAACTCCTGATGGTGACATTCTATTAGCAGTGACAGTTGCTGTGAGCCCAGGGCTCAAGGATGATAAACAGGGCCTGGCTATGCTGTGAGGATACCCACCCTGACCCCTGCACAGACTCTGCAGGTAAGTGCTCTCTCATGTCACAGTGGACTGTAGCTGCCTTTCACATTGACACTCTGTGAGTTAGGGATGGTTAGGAGAGATGGTTGAAGAAAGGGTCTGGGTTCCTCTGTTACTGTGAAAGAGGAAGGTGACAAGATCCAAGAAGAAAGCAGTCTCTCATTTCCCACCTGCCATCCAGAATTGTTTCCATGTCCATGAGGGAGCAGAGTGCAGCTGCGTGTGGTGCTCTGAGCCAGAGATGCTCATTACAGCTCAGGGAGATACAGAGACATGGGCTGAAATTTCAGCTTGAGTGTAGGAAAGCTTTTCTTCTCTGCAGTTTCTCTGTTTTGTGTGTTTGTCCTCACAGGAGTAAAACATTCTACTCGACAGTATCTTATGTCAGGATCCCTTTAGCTTTCTCACAATAGGGGATTTTGCTCTTCTTTTTTGTGGTTTCATTTTTCCTGAAATTTCCCTATCCACAGACAAATGTAATACTTTGCAGTTACAGAGAATTGTGGGAGAAACTGACATGACACAAAATTCTAGAACAATGGTTATTAGAGCATGTTTAACACTAGGCAGACACTGTCCTAAGCAGTGTGTGCCTCTGCTCCACTGACCCCTCATAATACACCTAAATGGTACAAAGTGCCTTCCCTACACTAGTGAGTCTTAAATGGGCCAAGTGAAACATTCAAAGCCAGGCATGTAGCACCAAAGAAAGGCAGAACTGGCAGACAGGATTGCTGGTTGTAAAGCCTGGGCTTGTTGATATTGCAGTTTAGCCTTCCTGAGTTTGCTCACTACTCTGTCCCATGCATTTTCCTCCTAGAGTCCATGACCAATTCCTGAAAGAAAATCCCAGATTCATTAATTTTTCACTAGTATTTTATTTCTTAATTTTTTCTGTTTTTTTTCCAGACAGGGTTTCTCTGTTAAACAGTCCTGATTGTTCCAAAACTTGCTTTGTAGATCAGGTTGCCCTTGAATTCTCAGATACCCAACTGACTCTGCATCCTGAATGCTGGGATTAAAGGTTTACACCACCATGATTGATTTGCTATATATATATATATATATATATATATATATATATATATATATATAATGATTTAAATTGATAATTTAATGTAATATATAAAATATACATTAAATAAGTATAATAAAGTACATAGTCATAAATATATAAATCTCCCAATTTACCTAACATAGATGTGTATATGTGTGTGTTTGTTTGTGTGTGTGTGTGTGTGTGTTTCAATGTAGATGGAACACTCTTTAGGAAATCAAAGGCAACTCCATCATTATAAATTTTGCTACTAGCATTGCAGAGATAACATAGAATCATTTGAAAAACTCAAATTGTAAACAGATCAATACAGATGGATTTTGATAGGAAAATCTGTTGGTTGATTAGTTTTTTGAAGGATAGCTCATGCCCTTTACTAAATTGGTTGAAGCATGGATGCTCCTATCATTGTACAAGTGGAAAAGTGCTAAATACTTAACAAGTAAGTCATGGAGATTGAATTGACTTCTCTAGGATACTGAGCATTGTCAATCTTAAAGAAAGAGCTTACTTCAAATGTTTTTTTCAAATTTTCTTATCAATTCCTTTCTGTGATTAAAATGCAGTTTGAAAACCATGTTTCATTGAGCAACCTATAACCCTTTGAGCAGGAACTATGTTCATATTTATGTCTTCAGTGTCTAAGACATCCTCATGTTTCAGCGCAGCAAGGGAGCAGACAGAAAGGAAACATAGACTTCTGAGGGCAAGGAAAGCCTAACATAGACTTCTGGGGCCAGGGAAAGCTCACGAGATGAGACTTTAGGCACAGTGCTCTGAGGCAAGGCAGTTCAGCAAAAGATTACTCTTGGATATTACACATGCTCCTGTGTACAGAGAACCACTGGTGTTACATAGGGTGCCAAAGAAACTCAGAAATAATTTTGATGAAGTGACAATACCCATCTGAAGAGGACAAATTGAAAATGCAGTTGTCATTTTAAGTTCTATGTGTTTTGTGAGGGATGAAACAAATAGAATAGATTTCTAAAGATTCATTTTTACTACAACATAGAAAATAAAGAACAGAAAAAAGATAACCATTCATAAAGTGATTACATTCACAGTGTGAGATATTGGGGGCACTAGCAGGCTGAGGGATTTCTGACTGAGAACATCACTAAACTGGATCAGCCTTTTCTACAAGGACAGGTTTCCTCGAGTTTTATTGGGGGAAGTGTGCTCCAAATAAAGAGCAAAAATAAGATAAATAGGTTGAAAAATGAAATTTCCTACATCGTGGTTCTACCCATGAATATGGGGAAAACAATTTTTTATCCACACTTAAGCCCTGTGATCTGAACTTTGATACCCTGGTTCAGTCCCTAACCTAACTATGCTTAATTGATCAAAAGTCCTAGGTGGGAGAATACCATATCATTTCCCCCAAAGAAACTGGTCCAGTTGATCAAACTCAACTTTCTGAGAATCTAAAAGCTTTTAATTAGTTCAACATCATTTTTGTGATGGTTACATATGGGGCAGTGAAGAGGATCAGGATAATTCACAAATACAATCCAGTAGCCTGAGGTCATACTGGGTGACATGAGTGAAAAAAGTGATGCCGTGATTATTTGTGGGAAAATCATGGTAATAAGAACTTTATGGATATAGGGGACAAAGAAGGATCATTTTGGAAGGTAGGAAAACTGAAGTTTATGCTCTGATTGTGGGTATCATCACTTGCATGGGAACAGAAAACAAACAAACCAGGAAAACACGTATGTGTTTACATACTTGAAGTGATGCATTTCATCAGAATAGACAGAAAACCTCATGTTTATCTCTCAAATGATTTTCTCTAGTGCTGTGCTTGAAGTCAGAAGATGAACTGGAGTAATATTATCCATACAGTAATCTTCCTTTCTCTTATTGGACCTGGAATTATGGGGAATATTCTAATGTTTGCAAGACTTGGGTACACTTCTGCCTTGGGGACTGAGAAAAAGCCGGTTGACCTAATTCTCATCCACTTGGCATTTTCTAATATGATCATCATTTGTACAACAGGATTGAAAGAACTTGCCACAGTGTTTTATTTCAGAAACTTCCTAGGAGATATTGGCTGCAAAGCTATGGTTTATCTGGCAAGGATGGCACGGGGCCTTTCCATCTGTACTACCTGTCTCCTCAGCGTGGTCCAGGCTATCACCATCAGTCCCAGGACCACCTTTTGGACAAAATTCAAACCACAGACCTCATGGCAAATTCTTCCCTTTCTCCTTGTCTTTTGGATTGTCAATGTTCTCATAAGCTCCAACTTGCTCTCCTACATCAAAGCAGGCAGTGGCTTGAACAGGTCTGTGGCTATAATGTACATTGGCCACTGCTATATGCTACCATCCAGACACATCATCAAGTGGCTTTTCCTTTCTCTCATGACTCTTCGTGATGTCATCTTTCAGAGTGTCATGGGCTGGAGCAGTGGGTCCATGGCTCTCCATCTGTATAAACACCACAAGCGTGTCCTCTACCTTTACAGCTCCAGGTATGCAAACAACTACCCTCCAGAAATTAGAGCTACATGGAGTGTTCTCATTCTCATGACCTGTTTTCTTTTCTTCTATTGGGTAGACTTCATTCTCTCTTTCTACACAGGTTTCACAGTAACACATGATTCTTTTTCACTAAATATTAAAACATTTTTAGAACTTGGTTATGCTAGTTTCAGCCCATATGTTCTGATTAGCAGAAATGTTCGTGTCCCTAATACCTTATATGCTCACTGAGAAGTGTAGAAATCACATTCTGTAGCTATTCTATATGAGTTAAATGTAAATATATCATATATTGCTTTGCTCATGAATTTTAGGGATGAGGGAATTGCTATGTAGCATAGGCTGACCTGACAACCAGTACATAGTGCACAATGGTCTCCATTCATATACCTCAGCACCCCAAATGCCCACCATCATGCCATTTCCCTAAATGTACAAATGTATCACAACCTTAAATCAAATATTATAATAATACAGTTCCTTTCCTTAAGAAGTTTGCCATTGCTTAATCTGTTGACTGGTTCAGAGTTTCTAGGTAGGTGGAAAGTGGGTTCTTACCATCTTCCCATTACATCATCACTATCATGGGTCTTTTTGCTTCTCACTATCACTGGGAACAATATTGAAGGAAACGTTACTGACAGAAGTCAGAGCTTCACTTTATTTTCCTTAGATACTGAATAGGAAAACAAGAAAGGGTAGGTGAAGGTGAGGAGGTGACCCTTATCTGAGCTGAGCTTTCACGACATAGTGAAGAAGACTACGAAACAAGTGAAGTCACCAGAGCAAGACAAATCTGTTCAGCAATTTTTTGACATAGCTAGATGCACCCACCCTCTTGAGTTATGGGCAAGTGGCCTATGAGATTGAGGGCAGATAAGGTATGTGCCTATTGGAACCCATGTGTTACAGCCTTGTAAAGTGGCAGGTCATTGGTAGTGCTGACAGCTCCACAGCCTCAGGCCCAAAAGGACATGGAGGGCTCAGAGAGTGGCCCCAATTCTGAGTCCTCAGGACACTCTGCATTGCAGTTATCCAAGGGAGGCTCCTGTCTGCTCTGAGCTGCGTGAGTACCGCCCTTGAAGGGATGCAGGACCATGTGGAGCTGTTCACCAAAGCTCATTGTAATTCCTCCCCATGATAAACAAACAATCCAAACAGTTCTTGCAGGAAGTAGGTTGAACTGCTTGCTCTGCAGTTGAGCTATGCCTGAAGGGGAGCCAAGGCTGCCTGAGCTCCTTCCCTGATCCAAGAGTGAAACTCTGTAGACTAAAGCAAGAGATAGGCCAGGCAGTGAATCTCTGAAATACTGCCCCTTGCTAAGATAAACTAGGCCTTTAATGTTTTATAATATAAATTAAAGACCACTGCTATGTTTAGATTTTATGTTAACATGTTACAAATTTGAATCTCCTGAGAAAGGAACCTCACATAGAGTTGTGTGGGGAGTTGTGGTATGCAGGGGTCCATTGTTGGGTTGAAATTGTGAGTCCCACGCCTGCCTCCCCCAAGGCGAAAAGGGCACGGCTCAGAGAAGCAGAGGCATGAGAAGTTAACTGTGTTCACTCCACACTGACGCCTGGCAGACATCAGGCTGTGAGAAGCCACAGGACTCCGCTCCTAGGGTGGGGAAACACAGCCTGAGGTCCCGCGTGGTTAGAGCTCTTGAGTTGGAGGTCCCCATGCCAAAAGGCAGCTGGTGACCATTTGTTTCTCAGGCCCTTGGGATCTCATGTAGTTGAAGAGGAGAGGGGGAAAGATGAGCAATGGCTGTGTTCTGCGGGGATGAGACTCTTGGTAGCAGCAACTCGCTTGGCTGGGTCCTCGTGGCTGGAACATAGAGAGGTCATTGGCTGGAGATTAGGCAGCAGCTCGGTAGTTAAAAACCTTCTCCATGATTTCCCATGGTGGGTCCCAAAGAAGAGAGATAGTCCATGGTCTTAAAATGTTTATTGTCATTGCAGAAAATGGATGAAACTATACCCTAGTATTCTCAGGGCGAGTCTGAGGTTAAATACATTTTGCAAGGAGGAGAGTCTGGGAAGGAATGCTTAATTGGCTACGTCCTCTGGATTTTAGGTATCTCATTAATATGGAGATCTATCTTGAGGCTCTGTGGCCTGTAATCATGCCCTCTACCTGTGGAGAGGCTAGTAGGGACGTTGTCCTATGTGCCTGAAATGTGCGGATCATTGGAGGTCTTCTGCCTCATGAGCCTGGAGTCTGGGAGCGTTGCAAAATGTATGCTGTTCCTTACAGGAAAACCTGTGGTGTCTCCAATCTGCTGGGTCTCCAGCCATCTCTAGCCAATGCTCCATCAGAAACCATGCTGTCCTTTCACAGTCCTACAGTTGTGTCTTGATTGATGTGGGAAGATCCAACCCAACTGTTGGAGGCCCCTAACAGTAAGAGCCAAGGTTAAAAGTGTGTGTCAGAGTGAAGACCATCCTGCCTCAGGCTTGCTCAGTGCCAGTACTACTAACTACCAGTTATGCCCCCAGTGGGAGACAGCTATGGAGAGAATACTCCAATTGATGATGCTCACGGGCTCAAGACCTGAGTGAAATATTAGGTTCTCAGCTGTTCCTGAGAACATGTGTGCTTTCGCTTTTTTTTTTTTTTTTTTTTTTTGCTATTTTAAACCTGATAGCAAATTCTATCATTTTATATACATGTATTATATTTTTATTATGTACTATATATAATTTTTCATTTCCCTGGTTCCACCTACTCTGCATGTCACCAAACTGTGGTGCAGGCTGTCACCGTCAGTCCCAGGACTGGAGAACCTTTTGAGCACCCCTTTGGCCACAGACTGCATAAGAAGTTCTTGTCTATTTATTTCTTCTTTGGATCTTTAACTCTCTGATGAACTCCAAGTCTCTCTATTATATCTAAGAGTCAGTAACATGATCAGATCCAGAGTTATAATATAATATGGGTATTGGACTATGCTACTGCTATTGTTTTGGAATTTGTGACCCCTGGGAAAAGCCATAGATTCAGTACAGACTATGACTTATTAAAGCTTCTAGCAGGACAGCAATCTCTGTGCCAAACTTGAGACTGTCATGTAAAGGGAAGGATATTTAAAGGTGAAAGGCCTTGAGCATCTGTACAAGCAAGCCAAGAGCTGTTTTGATCTGCCAATATAAGGTACTCAAGGCAACCTCAAAATATTTCTTGAATGTCTGCATGATCAGGTTATAGAAGACAAAAAGCAGTCAGACATGTTATAAAACTAGAGGGCCACAGTTGTACATTTCCATCTTGGGGGTGGATCCCTGTATAGGGGTACTGGGAACTTATCATCCAGGGACTGCAGTCAGAAGCAAACTGCTAATAGGGTTCAATGATGATGCCCACCATAAAATGAAGTTTCTTTATTCATTACATTATTGTCTATGGTTCTTGATTGAGTTCATTTTCTCTGCCAGTTAAAAAATTAAGAGGCAGGAACAGTAGATAGAATGAAGAAAAGCTTTTATTTGTGATAAAGAAATACACAAGGTGCACTTGTATGCAGATGCAAACACACAGTGAGTCAGACACAGAAAAGGACCCTCTGCAAAGCAAAGGGAGACCCCAATGACTATAATTTTATATATCATTTTAAAGAAGGCAAACTTAGATAAGAAGAGGACGGAAAGATGGAATACTAGGTTATAGTCCATAGAATAGAGATTAGAGGATTCTTTAAGTCAGAGTACAGAACCTTCAAAAGAATTCAATCTGGAACCTACAGTGACAGCAGAAAAAAAATAAGAGTTCCAGATGAGAAAGTTCACCAAGGCTTGAGGAATTAAAACTGCAGCCCATAAAGATGCAATATTGTGAGTTAAGAATCCAGATTCTACTTAATGATGCTACCTTAGAGCAATGCCATACAATAGATTATGTGTTTCATTTTGTACATTTTAGAGAATTAAAATATGTATATATGTTAAAACATCGTATAGTTGTTTCATGTTCATGATTTCAATATGCTTTTGTCTTTTCAAAATGCTGATTCTGAGATTGCACGTTTATGAGAGGTGATGGATGCTTTGTAAATGCTGTTGCAGGTTGAAGCTGATGATGTTTCAACGTATGTATCCACTGAAATACAACAAATTTTTAGACATGGCATAAAAAGTGTTACATATATATCTTACAATCCTACGGGTCAAGCAAATGTAGAGAGATCTAACAGGACTTTAAGGAAATTCTCATGGAACAAAAGGGAGATATGGAATCTCCAAAAATAGTTTAAATAATGCTTTACTGACTTTAATATTTTAAATGCCAATGAGACAGATAACACAGCTGCTGAAAATCACTCTATATTAGAAAAAACTGCTGAATTAGATCAATGTAAATATATAATAACCTCAAAATGTAAGGCAGGAAATACATGTTGGGGAAGATAATGTGCTCTTATTCCTCCAAAAAAAGAAAAGCTGTGGATTCCTTTCAAATTTATACAAATCAGATTTGACAAGGGGTCTCCATGAAGATCTTGGCTTCAGGCAGGAAGAAAGAAATCAAGAAGAATAAAGTAAGTAAAATATATGATAATCTCTCTACATGGAAACAGCTCTCAGACTGGCTGAGATATGAAAATGTTTTCAGCCAGAACTTGCACTATGCATAGCCAATAAGTCATTTTGGCTATTGAGCCCTCAAGGCTTATCATATCATCTTTTCAAATGGCATAGATGGGAATTTATATTACAGTTTGGTTATACAATCCAAACTATAAAGAAAAAAAGATTCCTTACCAGCACAGAGATCAGAGAATCATCTTTAACTAAATTGTGCAGGATGCACATTCCATGCATATCTTATTGCAGAAATGTATATTACCTGTGAGAGTTTATATGCTTGCAGACAGCAATGAAGTCAATATAGCCCCAACAAGATTCATTCTCAGGGATGCTGAGATACTGAGATATATTTATTTCAGCATCCTGCTTGATCCTACTTCAGACTGCTTCAATATTGTTTCCACAAAAAATTGTATCCGGACAACTTCAAAATGGCGAGCTAGATAAATCAGCACCACAGAATGTTCCAGTCAGGACTTCTATTAAGCCATGAACTTTCTCAGCATGCAAAGACTGAATAGCAAACACTACAGCTAGTTTTCTTAAAACTGAGAAATATCCCAATTTTAATGGGACCTCCCCACAAAATGAAAACTGATGCCCCAAATCAGTAGAAAACTTTTAAGAGAGCAACACCCCCATTCCCAAAAAGTGGGATGGATGGTGTTTGATTGTTCTTTGTGTGATGATCATTATTAAAGTGGGATTGGTGGCCACTTGTTAAATGATCTTGATCAAGAAAGAAACAAAATATGGGAAATTAGACTTAGGGATTTCTTTTTCTTTCTTTCTCTTTCCTCTATCCTTTCTCTCCTATCTAGTGTTTGGGGGAATAGAGAGGAAGACAGGTTGAAAAGAACAAAAGGGAGCTGGAATATAGGTATAATACAGGAATAATAGGAATGAAGGGTTGATTGTTGAATCTACTCTTAAACTAAAGAGATACTGCTAGCCAGAAATTTTACATTGGTATAGAACTTTATATTTATATTATATTATCTTTATATTATATCTTTTCTATATTAATAGAAAATTAAGGTTCTATTTCAAGAAACTGTAAGTTGAATAAACTCTATAACATTTTCTTCTTGAACATTACTGTATCAATGAGGCAATAATGTTGGAATGTCTGATTTCTCCAAATCATTAAAAGTTTATAAAAGTGAAAAAAAGAATATTAAGGTTCTATTTGATTACACTGGTATGGATCTTTGTATATTGATACAAACTTAATGTTATATTTGATTATGACATACTATGAATCTACATTTTAAAGGTATTGTCCTATGTAATTTTTAAAAATGTAATATTTAGTTCTAGTCCTTTTGAAAGACGCTATTAGACATTGTTTAGGATAATTAAGAAATGCAAGTTGATAGTTAGTCAAACTATGGTCATGTTAAATACTAGTTTAGTTAATTGCAGAAAGATGTTTTCTGGGTTGAACAGTAACTGTACTGGCAGGAGGGTAGATATTTTAAAGAGGCACATGTATCCAATGCTTTTCACTATCGAAGTATTGATACAATGAACCCAAAGAATGAACATTGCCAGGAGTCAGTCCCACCCTTGAGGAGGAGAATGGTTGAAGCCCTAGCACTGTCAAAGGAGGAACTTTCCTTCTCAGACTTCACACAGTTCTGATGACACAGTTCTGATGACATATGCATCTTTTCTGAATTTTTGTTCTGTTATAAAATTGTAAACTCACTACAGAAAATGGGGAAAGACAGGAAGAGTCTTTCTCTTTCTGGTATTGCCAAACATAAATCAAGTCATTTGCTTTGTCAGTTTGTTTCCTAATTTCTTCAAGGAAGGAATGAAATGATTTTCAATTGTGTGTGGCTGTGTAGGAATGGGTAAGTGGGTGTGCACATGCACGTTTACAAGCATTATGTGTTGAATATATGCACATTTTGTGAGTGGGCTGGCACAGGTGTGTGTGTGTGTGTGTGTGTGTGTGTGTGGTGCATGCACACATGTGTGAATCGGTGGACACATGTGAATGGTGGACACATATATGTTAGTAGGTGAGCACATGTGTGTAACTGGGTAGCCACATGTGTGTGATTGGGTGGGCACATGTGTGTGATCAGGTGGGCACATGTGTATGAATGGGTGGGTACATGTGTGTGAGTGGGTGAGTACATGTGTGTGAGTGGACAGACGAGGGTGTGAGGTTGCACACTCACATCTGTGCTCATCTACATTCATGAGACTGAGGGTGATCAAGAATCACCCTCCCTCTTTCACTTTACTGAGTCTGTATCTTTCTTTCTTCTTTTCTTTTTCTTTCCTTCTTTATTTCTTTTGGGAGGAAGATACAGATATATCAATAGGCTAAGATTCAAAAGCAAAGAACACCAATCAACATGAAAGCACATTGAGATATATTTACTTAAAATTTACTTTAAAAATTTAAAGTTAACAGTGAAAAAGCAAATTATCAATATATTTACTCAGTAAGTATATAAAGTCTAAAAAACTTAAGCCATCACCACTAAACACAGAAACAGGGGGAGGTATTTAAACACCAAATTCCAAATACAAATATATCAATTTGGACAGCAATTCTCTGAAAATGTGCTTAAACTCAATTTTTGGCATTTAAAACTATTTTCAGATAACATGAGTTAAAAACTGGGAAATATGGAAAATCATACTGTAGACAAGAAAGTAAGTTACCTGGAATTCTTATCATCTATTGGTAAGAATCAAAATGGCTTGACATTGGAAAGAACTTCTCAGGCATAGTGCTAGCTACATATCCACATACTTATAGAGTACCATAAGCTTACAGAGACCTGATCCTCCCTGCTGTCTCCACTGTGTCCACAAAAGATTAAATGATCTGTATGTCTACTTCATAATATCATTATTTGTGTACTTATAGACACATGTTCTGCCCCTTCACCCTGTGTAAGTTTATAACTTAATTACAAAATATATGTGAGTCTATGGAGTTTCAGAATAGCAATATAGTAGAGATAAATCTTAAACCAAATCACCAGCAGAAAGTAGGTATGAAATTTTTAAAATGTCTGTTGATGTACAGAATTCTCAAAAATCATGAAAATGAACATCCTTTATGCCTTACAAGATAGATGCTAACTGAGAGTATACAGACAGGAACAGTGGGCCTTAAGGTTCCCTGCACTGTTCTGTTTCTTCATCTGATTAGGTAGTATTGTGTGTTACTTTATTTCAAATTCATTGACCTTCACATTTTATAATTGTGAATTTCTACTGTCCTGTTGTAAGATAGGTTTTTAAAGAACATTTAAAAAAGAACAGCTCTGAGAGTGCAGCTCAAGTGTGTGTTGTGTAGCTTGTGCTAAGCCTGAGTTTCTTTCTTATCATCACTCACAGAACACATTCATATGGCTAATCTCACTACCCAACTTGCTCTAGGGTAGTGAGGCAAGATGTAATTCAAGCAGGCATTTAAGTGAGTCAGCGTTCACTCTTGGAAGCAAAGCAGTTTAACTACTGTGTCATCTCCCTGCCAAGGGCTTATTACTTAAGTGCCATCCTGTTACAAGGGGATGTACTTTACAGGAGGTCAGCTTGCGGGACATAAAGGAGATCACCAGTGAACCCTAGCTTGTCTTCTCTATTCAGGGACCAGTTTTATCTATGGAACTCCTGAATGGAAGCTGCACAAAGAGCTCTCTAACTTTTGATATTTCCTTGTTTTTTATTGAATAATCTAGTCAGAGCCTTACAAGCTTTAAACTATTTTAGTTTTCTTTAACACAGTGAAAGAAAAGAAAGAAGATATTTAGAAGTTTTCTAAATAAAGTAACAGAGAAAACAGAAGGAAGAACTCCTTGTTGGACCAAAGATAACTATTTTATTTTTTAATTATTATTTTAAATATTTTCTAATTATTATTACACTTAAATATAGTTTGAATACATTCTTCCCCTTCCTTAAGTCCTTGTATATCCTTTATCCCTCTCTACTCACCTAACTGTAAGAAAACAAAACAAAACCAAAATACACCCAAATCCTGAAAAAAAAAACAAGAAAACAAAATAAAACCATATCCAAAAAAAAAGAACAAGAAAACCCCAGCAAATTATAACAAAATAAAAGTACACACATACACACACACACACACACACACACACACACCACCATCACCACCACTACCAACGTGAACAACCTCAGGAGTCCAATTATATGTTGGTCAACTACTCCTAAACATGAGGCCTGTCCAGGAATGATTGATATATTCAATGTCACTCGCTCTATTGGAGAAAGATGCTTTTCTCTTTTCCAGCAGGTATAATTTAGTTGTTAACTTTTACCCTAGTAATTTGGTTTTCATTCGTTAATTTTCTTTAAATATAATGAAATAAAATATAATAAAGTAAAATGGAACCTATCACATTAAAATTCCCCAAACCAAGCCAATAGGAGGGACAGAGCCCAAGAGAAGGCACAAGAATTGGAGACCCATTCATATTTGCACACACAGGAATCCAATAAAAATACTAAACTGGAGGACCTGGTATAGACCCATGCAGACCCTATGGATGTTGCTTCAGTCTCTAGGAGTGCATATGATGATTTACGTTGATTTAGATAATTATGGTGATTTAGAGCAGTAGTTCCTAATCTCTCTAATATGTTGGCACTTTAATACATTTCCTCACATGTGGTGAACCCCAACCATAAAATCATTGTCTTGCTACTTCATAACTGTAGTTTTGCTACTCTTTGAGTCATGAATATCTTATATGCACAATATTTAATATGTGGCCCACAAAGGAGTCATGACTCACAGGTTGAGTTAGAGGGCCTTGATTCTTGGGTCTCCTTCATCTCCTCTGGCTTTTATTCTCTTTCCTACTCCTCTTCCATGGGGTTCTCTGAGCTCTGAGGGGAAGAACTTGATGGAAGCATCCCATTTAGGGCAGAATGTTCCAAGGTCTCTGACTGTTCATAATGTCTGGCTATGGGTCTCTGTATTTGTTCTAGTCTACTGCAGAAAACTTCTGTGCTGATAGCTGGTCTAAGAGTACAGGAGAATATATTTAGGAGTCATTTTATCATATTTTTTTACCAGTATTATTTGAATTTTCCCTGGGTCCTTGGGCATTCTTGGTCATTCAAGCAGTACGGAATCAATCTTATACAGTGTACCTTAAGCCATATCAGATATTGGTTGGTTATTCCCACAAGCTTTGTGCTCCCATTGCCCTAGCATATCTTGTAGGCAGGATACCGTTGTAGATAAGAGGTTTGTGCCTGGAATGGTGTCTAAGTTTCTCTTTTGAAAGCATGCACAGCACATTCCTGTACCAAAGACACTAGAAGATAGGGGTGAAGACTCTAGTTAGGCACAACTCAACTTTTTCATCTTTAGTGAGTTGTGCAGACATTATCTTCAGCAAAAGGGACTTTGTGTCCATTTGTGGATAGCAGTGTCATGTCAACACCCTGGGTTGTTTGGGAATTCACATGGAGCTTCTTTGACCAACAATTCTTATTTTTAATCTACCTGATATATGTAATCTGCAACTTAGTCTCTCTCTGCCTGACTTCCCCATTCAATAGATGGTTAAGTAATTTCTAGTTTCCTCAATAGCTGTTCCTTCATACACAAAAGAAACATTTCTAGCTTATATTGAGTCAGCTGCACCTCCATGTATGGAGACACCATCACACAAGACACATGGCATCACAATGGTGCTTTTTTATACAAGAACAAAATGATGACATTATCACTTCTAACCTCAGCCTGGAACACGCACTTATTTGCATCACATTGCATTGGGGTAGGAACAGTCTCCTAGGAACTACGATTAAAAGTATATGGGACAACCACCCCTGGGCATAGTAAGATTTAGAAGTGTTCTTGAAATTTTATAAAAGTCAAGTATTGCTTTTGGAATAAGGCCAAGGATGGCATTTATAGTTCCACTTCCAAATGATATTTAATGTGCAGGAATTATGAAACAATCAGTTATGGCAAAGGCCTTCATTGCTGATGAGACACACTCAGGAGGCAGCATCCCAGGATGCTGAGCATCATTTAGTCTACTCCTAACCAACAAAGGATTTGAGGAAGAGAAAGAAGAGACTTGGTCCCTATCTGGGCCACAGGCTGGCACTTTGGTAGGGTAAAAATAAGTCAGGACATGCAGGAAGCTCCGTACACAGAAATTTGTCTAGTTGTTCACTTTGTCACCTCACAAAATAATTAAACACTAATTAAGCTAGAAATAACATCTGAGAAAAACAGATGTAGTAATTGTGGAAAAGAGGAAAGCTGTACTTCAGGGACTGAGGCCCTGAAGTGCCTTCCCTTTCCCTCACAATGTGACAAACAAGAGCACCACAGATCCAGACAGTATAAATATGACCTGACAAGTGTCACCTTCCCAGAGCTGCCCCATGCCTTTCTGTATCACCAAGGACCAGGTGAGTACATGGAGGTAAGATCTTAGACCTCTCCAGCTGTGCCATGGAGAAATGCATTAAAGGTGAAGTCTCTATCTGACTAAGATGGGGGTAGTTGAGAGGTTCTGTGAGACTTGAGTCTCTCTTGTCTCTTCTTGCCCTGATTAGGCTGGTTCAGAAAGCTCAAAAGCGTCAAATTCCTGGAGATATAGAAATGGGACAGAAATGCTGAGGTATTGCTGTTCATCCTCAGAATAGAGTCATGACTGAGCTCTGGGTGTGGCTTTGCCTAAGGTTACCTCCTTACCTTTTAAAAAAGAATCAGTAAGATAGAGAAGATTTTTTGACATCTATCAAAAATTTGAGACAAGCATAAAGATACACTCCTGTAATATCAGCACTAGAGAGACTGAGGGAAGACAGTTGTCTAAGGCTATCCTGGTTTATGCAGAAAGACTGTTTCCAAAATAAGTAGACAAAGAAAAAAAAAGAAAAAAAATTTTTCCTCCATGCTTGCCAGCATTGTGACTCTAACAGTGTCACTAGTGTTTGTGAAGTTTGCATTTTTTGATTTTGAGGCATTTCCATTTTTCAAATATTGGCATATATTATCTTTAACAATAACTTTAAATTCCCAATTTAAAGGTTCTCCTGGATCCATCCTTATATTTTGTTGATTCTATCAGATATTATGAATACTCATCTCAGCTTCGGACACTGTTTTCCTGGTGGGTGTGTAGATGTATAAACGTCATTACCATTACCATCTTGAGAAGTCCTGCTATAAAAGGTCCAAGCTGTAAACTAGTACACCCAGAAACAGCTCATCTTAATTTTATCCCAGGACTAAGCAACAAAGAGCAATAAACTGTGTTTGTTTGTTTGTTTTTGTTTTTTCTTTTCGGTGAGCCAGAATACATGGATGTACCCTTCCCAGGGCTAGACCAGACAAAGTATCATCCATCTCTCAAAACACAAATCCATCCTGTCTTTTCAATTAATTTCCTAGCATTTCTAAAGACAATGTAGGAGAGAGTCACCTCTGTCTCTCCACTGACAGTCTACTTCAGCAGAAGGAAAAAATTATTAAAAGATTAGAAACTGATCGTAAATATGTTTTAAAGGCTAAAAATGAGAAGAGACTACTAAAAAATAAGGGATGCCCAGGAAACTAAGCAATAGAGAAAGATATATATTTCCCATCACGATTTAGAGTGAATTGATAGGATATTTTTATAGATTCCAATCACTGACTAAAACTTAATTTTTATTCTAAATATGTTAATGAATGTTGATATTCTTGGTATTTATGTTTGAAGTATTATTCACTGTACTTAGATGTTTAAGATGGTGTCATGATTGTTAGGATGCAGTAGAGGAAAACATGCAATGCAATAATTGATTTTTGGAGTCATAAAGTCTCCTAGACACAAAATGGAACAAAAAAAATCTCAGGTTCACACTTTTATGAAAGATGATCAGGACATAGACATTTAAATAAACCTGTGAATTTAACAGGAAGGAGAGCAGTGAACAGAGGCACTCTAAGTACTCAGAACACACACACACACACGGAGACACTTAAGCATCTATATTACTAGAAAAGTTGCACAAAGATTTCTACAAGTCCCTGAACAATGAAAATTGAGCTCCTGAACATGAAGGATAATATACTTTCAAGGTCTAAGTTCTAGATTAATCTGACATTTATGTAGGACAAAGCAGCCTGCCTGACAAACAGGTTGGAAAAGAAACAGGAGGAAAAGCAGGCTGTGAAGCAAATTGACATAACTGCTGTTCACAAGGCCCAACAGTGGTAAATGCCACCAGGACCTCTTAGATGGGAGAGTCCCTGCTCACAACTGTACCCCAACAAACTGTGCCTTATGCAGCCACATTGAGAACTCATAACTCATTCACTCTTCTCATGGTAGCACCTAACACCTCATCAATCTACTTCTTCCATCTACATCATCATCCCCTGGTCCAGAGCCGCTCCATGCTCCCTTAGGTGCCCTGAGGGAACTCATTTGGGTCACAGATGTCCTAAAGTCATCCACTGGGGTCATAGCTATCTGCTATCCAGTGCCTTAGGAAGCAACCCATAGCTCAGCTAGACATCCTCCATGGCTACAAACTGGTAGTTACATGAACTTTCAGGATATCCTTTGATGATTCACCTTAAGCTGCTGGACCCTATCTGGAACAATTATCCAATGTACATGATGTTGAAGACTACCTTTAAAAATACTCAGTAATCATGTGTATAGAGTGAAACCTTGAAATGGTCAAAATTAAAACATTTTAAATATTAAAATGTAAAAATGGAAGATACGAAGTTCATAGCCAAGAACAAATCTAGATATTGTTTACTAATCAAGATGCAAATAAGAAAAAAATATCAAAAAGGAGGAGAGATGTGGAATGTAAAGTTATTAAATCTGAGAGATGCTGCAAGTGTTGAGCAGCATGGTTTCCCAGTGTCTGTGTGTGATGTAGGGAAAGCAGACACATTCAGCATGAGCCTCGGGGTTTGTAATTTGGGTGGAGAAATATGACAAAATAGAATGAGAAACAGGAATAAATTTAGGTTGGGGAAATTTGGAAATAAATTGAACTATGAAGAAAGGTAACAAGGATACTGCATGTTTGCATACATACATACATACAGACAGACAGACAGACAGACAGACAGAGAAACTTGAATGAGTCAATTTTGCTGGTCTAGAGCTAAAAAAAAATTTCTTTAAAACTTAAAATCTTAGTTATCAAGGATCTGTTAGTACACACACACACACACACACACACACACACACACACACACACGGCACAGAGTTTCAGTAACCACATCTGCAACATTACATGTGCCCACCACTGCCTCTAGTACACTGGAAAATGCTATTGTGCAAAATGGGCTAAGATTCATGTCTAGCATTACTGATGCTTTCTTTAAAATGTATTTGCATACAAGGAAGGAAGAAATGATTTTGAAGCTTCTTAAGAAACTAACATTTCTCTTCATGACTGTGCTTGGCATTCTGGGGAACATGTCTGTTTCTGTGAATTATTTGTTCTGTTGGTGGGGAAGCTCTGAGAAAAAAACCCATACACCTTATTCTCATACACTTGATTTTTACAAATATAATAATTCTTCTTGTGAAAGGATTGCCTAAGACAATAGCAGCTTTTGGTTTTAGAAACTTCCTGGATGACATAGGCTGTAAGATCATTGCTTATCTGGAGAGAGTGGCCCGTGGCCTCTCCATCTGCACCAGCAGTCTCCTCACTGTGGTCCAGGCCACCATCATCAGTCCAAGAGCATCTGGGTGGAACAGACTCAGGCCAAAGTCTGCATGGCACATCTTTCCATTCTTCTCATTCTTTTGGATATTCAATTCTTTAATAAGTGTTAACCTAATCCATTCTACCACAAATAGAAGACTCAATGTATCACAACCTAAAAGTTATATCACCTATTGTTATTTTATCCAACCAAGTCAAAAAATAAAATGGATTGTTCTCCCTCTCATGGTTCTTAGAGATGCAGTGTTCCAGGGTGCCATGGGAGGGGCCAGTGGCTACATGGTATTTCTTCTCCACAAGCATCACCAGCATGTCCTCTACCTTCAGAACTCCAAGCTTCTCTACAGAACTCCCCCTGAGCTGAGAGCTGCACAAAGTGTTCTCCTTCTGATGCTCTGTTTTGTTTTCTTCTACTGGGCAGATTGTGCCTTTTCTCTATTTCTAACTCTCTCTTCAAATAACAATATCTTGATGATAAATACTCGGGATTTTCTGACCCTTGGATATGCAACTTTTAGCCCTTTTGTGCTAATTCACAGGGATGGGCTTCTATTTGAATGTTGGCATGCTCAGTGGAAGAAACTTGGAAAATGTCTCTCTCATCTATCTTTTTAATAAATGTGAAAGAACTGTCACTTCCACAATATTGTCAGTAAGACAAAATCCCACACAGCAGTTTGAACATGTGTTTATGCTCAAAAAAACAAAACAAAAAACAATTTTAGTGACTCAAGCCTTGTACTGAGCGAGATCTTAGCAAAGTACAATGATATAAAAAAATCTCATTCTTCGTTGGCCATTCTTTCTACAGGATTTCAGTTTTATTTTTATTTTCTTTACTTTTTAATATTAATTTACTGTGTATGAATAGCTTGTCTGCATTTATGACTGTTTATGCCTGAGACCTGTAGAGGCTAGAAGAGATCACCAAATACTCTGTAACTAACTGGATTTGACAAATAGTCCTGAAATAATATGTAGTTGCTGTGAATTGAACCTAAGTTCCTTCAGTGTCCAGCCAGTACTCTTAGGAGCTTTGCCATCTCTCCAGTACTGAGAAAATCACTTTAGCTAGGATTTGTAAAACTGGTTTTGCTCTTATTTTGACTGGAAATATGCAGGTAAGTTTCATAAACTTTATCAAAATTCACAATGATATGTGATCATGTTAATTCACAGTTTTCTTTATACATGACATTGCATTTGTTAAATATTAGGACCATGGGGCTATTTTATACTACTTTGAAGTACCTATAATTATCCATATATAGAAGAGATTTTATAGGACTATGAAAGAATGACATGTGTTGTACACTTAGTCAATAGGAGACCAATGCACCCATCACAGAGCTTAAATACCCTGAAACACTTCATTGGTATTGTATTCATGAAGGTTCTCTGCCGGAATAAAGACTGAAGATATGGGATAAACTACATAACAAATATACAGTAATGTTTTATTCGTGTATATAGTCCTATGCTGACTAAAATATGTGCAATTGCCTTTTCCCAAGATGAATCATGAAGTGACTAAAGTAGACCAAGGCTTGTTTGCAGCTGTCAGATCCTAGCCACAGCACCATCCAGCTCTTTATCACCAAAGAACTCTGAAACAATCTGATTCTGTATCCATTTAAACAGTGTATTCACTGGTTGATTTCTTAAATTGGACCCATAAACATTATTGACATGGTTTTAAGAAATTGATGGATACATTCTGAAACACAGTTATTGATATAATCATTGAAAACAAAATTGTAGTATTGTTAGAGGTGTATATATGCCTTATTTTGTAAAAAAAAAAAATTTGTCCATCATATCAGACTAGAACTATAAACATAGTGGGTATATCATGAATCTACTTTACAATATGAATAGGTATTTATTTTTGCATCTCTGCATAGTATATATAAAACTTTTAAGTTAGTGATGCCTATTGTGCTATAACTTATTAAATAGTTCTTTTTATAATATATGGTTTACTGTATTCATGTATATGTGCCTGTGTGAGAATATACCATATTTGTACAGGTATGTATATGGACCAGAAGAGGATGTTAGTTCCTAGGGAACCAAAGCTACAGGCAGTGATGAGTTCTGTTATGTGGCTGTTGGGTAATGAAGCAGGGTTCTCTGCAAGAGAAGCAGATCTCTTCACCTTCCCTCCAACTCCTTGTGTTTTTGATGTGTGACCTGTCTGTAGGTAACATCCATTGCTCATGTTATCCTCACAGCTCTTATATTAAAGCCCTTTTGTAAATGTCTGACATAAAGAGCCAGACAAATAAACACTTCCTAAAGTAGTTTGTGTAATTTGATTAAAAAAGAAGTGATATAAGAACATAGAGAAAGTGTGAAGAAAGATGTGTTTAATCTGGGTGATAGAGAGTTTGTTCAACATTAAGAATAGACAGGGGGCTGGAGAGATGACTTAGTGAGTAAAAGCACCTGCTGACACCTGGACAGAATGATCTGTCTCTGAAGAAGAAAACTGACTTCCACATGCATGCTGAGACCACACACACACAAACACACACACACACACACACACACACACACACACGAACCACACAAAGTAAACTTTGAATTTAATTTTAAAAGCTAAAAAATAGTAGATAGGAGTCTATAACTTTTTTAATAGCCTGAACAAAGATGGTCTAGAATCTGAGTGGCACATGGAGTTACTATTTTAAATTTCTCTCTAAAAGTCAGAGAAAATTGTATAAAACATAACAAAATATGGACTACAACATACATTAAAACTTTTAATACAGAATGGAAAAAGTCACGAATTGAATACTTAGTAGAAAGTGAAATCAACCTGGAAATGGGACTCTATTATGCCCTTCAGGAAATGCACAAGAGAACTGACAATTGGATTAATAAAAACATCACCTCAGACTTTCTCATTGCTTTATGCTGACACATCATTTGTGACTAGCATGAACATATAAGACAATATGAATGAAATAAATCTTCTACATGTAGACAGATGCCACATAATTTTAGTATTAATTGGAATGTAAATACAAAAGAGAGTAGAAAATCACAGCAGAACTAGGAACATCCTTTCCCACATGCTCTCCCACTGAGGCCACACAAGGTAGGCCAGTTAGGAACAACCAAATGACACCTCTTAAAACCAAAATGTTCTCTTGTTATCTTTAGATGCTAAACCTAAAGCCCAAGTTGGTCCTTGAGCTAGTTCATACCATTAAAATGTAAGTGGAAAAAGATGAGTTTGGCAAAACTGGAAATTAGTTACAGTAACTTGGTGGCATTTTTGAGTGTTCTTACTGTTGTTGTTGCTGCTGGTGTTTTTGTTGTGGTGACTGTTGTTGCTGCTGCCACTGTTGCTGTTTTCTTTCTCAATACATGTTCGCTTGGAGGCCAGGAATTAAACCTCAAATATTTCATTTCAGTACCACTGCACAGCCCCTCAAGGGCCACCCTCTTGGCTATACCCTTGACCAAGCCAGCTCAGTCAGTCAACAAGGTCTCAAGGGTGGGAAGGAGGAAGGAAAGGAGGGAGGGAGGGATGGAAAGAACAAGTGAGGACTGAAAAGAAAAAGACAATTAGACAACATTATAACAGGACTCCAGCCAGTGCTGAGGCTGAAGTGAGTTTATTTTTCTCCTGTCTGCTTTTATACCATTGTAGGTACTTACAGAGAATAAAGTCAGTTTTCAGATCAAAGACAAAGTAGCCAAAAAAACAAACAAGGCATAAACAGAGTAGTTAAGGAACTAACAAAGCAAAAACAAAGGTCCCAAGAACACTGAATTCAGAGTCTTAACAAGACCCATCAAGATACAAAGAACACATTCCTCACCTGTATTCATCTTGAACCTACTTCCTTGCCCTAGCCCAATGACAAATTCTTGCTTGAGCCTTTTTCTTTGTCCTAGCCCAATATTAAATTCCTGCCAAATTCCTAGAAGGCAGCCTGAAACTTTTCTGATGACCCTCTAGTCTATTTGATTTTGTTTCAACAAGAGAATCCTTTCAACATCTTTGGGTGGTTCAGCTTTAACTGTTGAACGATAATACTGGAAAATTCATCTTAACACAATACAAAGGCCTGCGAATTCCATAATATTAAAGCATAGAATCAATTTGGGAATCATATAAATCTTAGGAAATTATAAGACTATGAAATGAAGACACACAAATTAGAAGAGAAAAAGGCAACCCTAGGTAGGAGTCAACTTGCTTACCAAAAGGGAAGACAACAGGAAAAACTGAATCACTGTAGTGGTCCAGTGAGATGGCTCAGCAAGGAAAGCATTTGCTGCCTAGCCTGGCAAACTGACTTCCATCCTAAAACTACATGCTAGAAAGACAGACCCAATTTCACTGTTCTCCAACTTCAACACACACACACCATAAAACAGGTTTGTGACAACATATACACATGGCACCCTGAAACATAGCATCTCTCAAAAACATGAGAGAGTATAAGGAGCAGGCCCTTAAACAGGACCAACTCCATTTTTTAATAGGAAACTTGTAAAGACATTCTGGTACTTGTAGAGACTAGTCTGGTCCTTGTAAAGGCAAGTCTGGAAATGAAGCTGTGCTTCGATAACCAGACAGGAGTGGTTATCTGCTATGCACGTCAGGAGTAACACCAAATCCAACATAAAAAGAGGAGTCCATCTGGAGCACATCATTCACACTTGTAGCCATGACTAGCCGATGTGATCCTCCAGACAAAGCCTCCTCAGCACCTGGTCATCAAAGAGTTAACCGAGAGATCAATGCCTCCAGCTTCTTCTTGGTCAAGCATCTTTTGAGGTTGAGGTCAAATGAGCAATTCAACTATCTGGAAGCCACAGCCTGACCCCGCCTTCCTGGACTCCAGACCTGTAACCCAAAACCAACATAATGACTCAGGTTGTATAATGATGAATGAATGATGTGGTTTTTGCTATGCTTATTTCTTTGGTAGTTAGCAATTTATTATTTGTGTTCATTGTGTATATTGTTAGAGGCAATGCATAGGATTGTAGCAATATCTTGTGGTAGAATATATAGGAAATGTGGCAATATCTTGTTGTAGCAATAGCATTAGCATTGATGATAAAGGAGTAACTGAATCCCACAATCTCTGTCTTTGGCGTCTCTCTCTTTCCTCTTGAGGAGCTGATGATCTCACAGTCAAATCCAGTATATGATCCCTGAGTAGAGCAGAACCTGTTGCTCCTCTCCCCGAGGGGGATTTTAACCCCTTAACAGATAAGAGTCCCTGCTCGAGACAGAGAGAGAAAAAAATTCATTTTATTTTCTGACTTTATAGCATAAAATGACAATAGCTGTAGCCCTTCTTAATCTGTGATATATTCAGCATTGTAGATTTGATTGAAGGGATTGGATTCATACTTACTAAACTCATTAAATATTCAAAATAAAACAAAGTATATTACCACAAAGAATTTAGTGAAAAACAGACACAAAGACACACAGTAATACTGATGATTACTTTTAAAGAATGGTTCTTAAATACCTGCTGCTGGTTTCCATAAACAGTAAGTACCTCATCTGCCTGATTCTGCAAAGAAGCCTGTTTAGTATGTGCTTTAGGCTCCCTAGGAATAATGTACATGGGAGAAAAATGAGAAAGGAGGGTTTTTAGGCTTAGATTTTTGAAAACCTACTTTTAATAAAAGTTCTCAAACACTTTGACCCCTCCTTCTAGCCTACCATCCAAAGGTAGGGGAGAAAAGATGGTAAACAGGACAAGGGGATGTGGTCCTGTTCAGAAGTATTTCTTTCAGATGATTCCAATCTCTGTATTGTCAGGATACCAGCAGTTCAGTGAAATAGTGTCAGGATACCAAACACAAATCAGCAGCAGACCATGATCCAGCAGAAACTGCCAGGCCTCCACCAAATTGGCAGGAATCAGCAGGAGTGACCAGGACCAGATGGGACATCAGGAGAAGTTCTCTGCCATGCCTCTTTCAATGAAATGAAGATTAGCTAAAACAAAGACACAAGACCAATAAAATGCTGCAGGGCTAGCTATGGGAGCACACCACCACTGTCCATTGATTCCTATTTATACTCTCTCCAACATCACGTGTCCTCCCATAAGTCTTGCCTTAGCAAAATACCATGTGAGTCTCTATCACCTGACATATCCAGAAACTTCCACTTCAGAAAGTATCAGGATACCTAGTTCATCTGGGTTCAGCTTATAGGGCAGAGTGGAGGTAACCAGTGAGAGTAACTAACTCCTGGCAGCAGAGGGGTCTTCTGTGGTCATTACATGCTACTGTTTCTAAAAGTGCTAGGGAACCTATAAGGATAAATAAATACATTTCAAGCACATTCAAGATCATGAGGAATGGTCACAAAATATGCAGAAAAGTACAAAGATAAAATTCTCCTTCAAAAGGTACTGTGTGGACTTAATACTCCAGGTAAGGCTCCAACTCACAATCTAGCTCTCACTCCTGGACACACTGTTATGGAATTACTTCACACCAACAGATGGACCAAGAAAATCCACAAGCCCAGGGAACCTTACCAGCCTTGGACTCAAATTTAGAGAGTCACAAAACTTTCTTCCCAGGGAGCTATAAGCAGTAAGCACTTGCTGGATTTAGAAGACATGTTTTGTTTTGTTTGTTTGTTTGGTTGGTTGGTTGGTTGGTTGGTTGGTTGGTTGGTTGGTTTTTGGCTTTTGGGTTTTTTTTTTTCATGAAACATTGCCTCCAAATTGGGCATGGAATGCCAGTGTGCCACTTAGTTTCTTGTCAGGTTGACACACACTGGTGTCATCTGAGAAAAGGAACCTCGATTATGAAAATGCCTCCATCAGATTGACCTATAGGCAAGTCAGTTTGGAAATTTCTTGATTAATGATTGATTTGGGGAGTTGGATCTGGTCCATACTGGTTGATAACCTATCTGGGCATGTGGTCCTGCTTACAAAAAAAAGGGGGGGAGGAAAGAAAGAAAGAAAGAAAGAAAGAAAGAAAGAAAGAAAGAAAGAAAGAAAGAAAAGAAAAGAAAAGAAAAGAAAAGAAGAAAAGAAAAACAAACTGAAGGAGCCATGGAGAGCTGGACAGTAATAAGCATTCCTCTGTGGTTTTGTTAGGGGAGGGAGGCGGATCAAGTCCTTCTCAGAGGTCCTTGTGAAAGGATGAAGTAAAATTTGGTTTTGCATCTTTTACTAGGAACAGACTTGGCAAGGCCTGTCTGATGCTGGAACCAGTGCCTAGTGGAAGTCATGGTTGTGATTTCTAGAAAGACAGCTCACCCTCCTGGGCTGGGATTATTAGTCCTAGGGCCACTGTGTCTGTAGTATCCTATGTACTCTTTGCCAACATTGTCTGTGAAATAGAAAATGTCATTTGACAAAGACTAGGTGGAGAAATTGCATTATTCAGTCAAAAAATGTTAAATCAGCAAAATAAAAAAAAAACATGGGGTCTGGGGTACTATAAAAAAATACCAACTTACAGTTCAAACCTTAGAAGAAAAAGAGACTCAAGTCAAAGACAGAAAATATTTTCCAGAAAATATTATAGAATAAAACTTCTATAATATAAGGAAAGAGATGCTTACCAAGGTATAAAAGAAGTATACAATTCATCAGACATCACAAGGAAATAAATACCCAATGTCATATAATGGTCAAAACCCCAAATATGTAGGACATAGAAGAATATTGGAATCTGAAAGACATAAAGATGAAGTCTTTATAAATGGGGACACATCAAATTAGCAACCAATTTTTCTATGAATTTGGACTAGAAGGTTTTGGGTCAATGTTACAGGAATTTTGAAAGAACACAGATGTCATCCCAGACAACAATACCCAGCAATTCTAACAATCAAAAATAAATGATAAAGGAACGTTTTCATAACAAAAACAGATTCAGTTAATTTATTGTCATGAAGCCAACCCTACAGATGATACTAGAAAGAATACTCAAGTCTGAAGAGGTGGCTAGGCACACCTGTAGGCTTATATTTTTCAAAACCTACTTTAATAAAGGTATGTAAATTCTTTAGCCTCCTTTCTAGCCCACCACCCACCAGAGGTAGTGAGAAGGAAAGTGAATAGGACAAAGGAGAATATGGACCTCTTTAAAACTAGTTCTTTGAGGTGAATCCAATCTGGTGTGAGGATATCAGCAGTTCAGATGTAGCAAAGACATCTTGTGTGCTCAGGTGTGTGTTTGGGATATGCTCAGAAAGTAGAGTGTAGAGTGTTGGACATAACTTATATCCTCCGTAGAAAGAAGGACTTGAGAAAGAGAACAGATCTCTTTCTGTATCAGAAGCAGGCCTCTATTCTGATTCATACATTTAGTTTAGAAATGTAAAGACAAGATCAGAAACATGGATATTCTAGACATAGAAGGTTGGTTGTTGTTCACTTTGTCCCTTCATGTGTTTCTATCATATAGTGAAAATGTAATTAATCAAGAAGTAGCACTTGAGGTAAACAAATGTAGTCATTGAGGAGGGAAAGGAAAAGTCATCCTTTAGGGACTAAAGTTCCACAGAGGTCTTCCTTCTCCCTGACACGGTGATATGTTAACATCTTGAGGATACTTTATGGTGACAAGTGCTCTGCAAACACCTAATGTACAAATGTGACCTGGGAAGCCTCACTTGCCAGAAGACCCAGAGCCTGTCTGCCCCAATCAGTGTGGTGAGTAATGTTTCAGTTTTGTTCATTCACATGTGCATGCAATATTTTGCTTAATGGCACATCTTCCTTTCTTTGACTAAGCTAAGGTGTAGAGGAGAGATTCTGAACCTGATAACCTCCACTCTTCTTCTGACACTTAAAGTGCAGAATAACTGTGGCCAGTTCCAGGAGACCTGGTCCCAGGAAGCACAGTTATGTCAATCCCTTTGTTTAGGGTCTGTGGTCATGACAGAGTTTTGGGATGAATCTTTGCTTGATGCTCCTTCCTTTCTTCCAATAACTAGAACTAAATAGAAGCTTTTCTAATTTCTGTGGATAGCATCTTTTTTTTTAATAACCTCAAAGTTCACTTTCCATATAAAGTTGACCAATTTGCTCCTTCTTACAGAGTGTTCAGTTGGTTAGTCTGTATGTTAAGTGGGTTACATATACAGGGTGGCAGTTTGCAGCTGATGTGTGACGTCATCACATCCAGAGTAGGAATTTTCACGTAAATTTGCATGTGTTTTATCCCTGCTTTTCCCCAGTCTGTACCATTAGAATGGTGAGGATATGATTGATGCAAGCTGATTTCAGTTCAGGCTGGGATAGGGTCTGATTCTTATGTAGATGCTGTGTCCTGAGTTGCTTTCCCTGTGTACATTTGTAAATTTCCAGGGCCTCAGTTCCTACATCATGGTTTCTAACAGTTTCATATTTCATATGTGACGTATAAGGAGTGTGTATATAGTTTCTGTCCTCTATTTGAGGCTATGTTTTCTACATTTTTAGCTGATGCTGCCTGATTTATATTTAGATTCTTTCCTTTATCCCATTGATCTGTAGCTGGTTTTCTGGGAAGATCTTGTTTGTATTGCTAGTGTACTTTGAAATTAGGCTATGTGATACTTCTAGCTTACCTCATTTATGGTTCCTGTTTGTGGGTTTTTTGTTTTTTCTTTTTCTGTGTGTTTATATCTCTATATGCATTTTAGACTATATTTTCTAGCTCTGTGAATAATGTTATGAATCCTAGACTGGCCTCCAATTCACCATCTTCTGGTCTCGGCTCCCTGAGGGCTAGCACTACAAGTGTTCCTCTCTCACCTGGGAAGGCATTGGTGTCTTGTCAGGGAGCACATTGGATATGGAGAGCGACCCCTGCAGTGATACTGGTCCTGCTGCATTATGGACTTTGGGAGGACTTTCTGTCTGCTGAGGTTCCACCACAGAAATCTTCTACCACTGAGATTAGGTTGACTTAGGTTGGCAATCTGTGTATAAGGTTCACGTGACTTGCTGTTCTCCCTAAAACCAGAAAGATTGGTTTTTTGAAGCAAATGTATGCAATCAATACTGGTCCTGAAAGAAATAGAGGACAACATTCTGTCTCACATCTCTACAAACTTTATAACATACAAAATTGTTACAGTAAGGCACTATGCTGGAAATCTACATCCTCTCTCCCTCTCCCTGTCCCTCTCCCTCTCCTCTCTCCCTCTTTTCTTTCCCTCTCCTCTCTCTCTCTCCCGCTCCCTCCTCCTGTGTATGTGTGTTTCTAGATTGCAATTTTCTCCTTTTTAAATGTGGATCAGGATGGCTCACACCTGTAAGTGGTTAAGGGAGAAGAACTGCTGTAAGTTTGAGGCCAGTCTATTGTAAGAAATAATGCAAAACAGAAAGATTGAGACCTCTTATATGGACTTACTGCATTTGCACCCGAATTTTCTTCATGAGAACACATGAGTCTTCTCCAGCTCAATTCACTGGTGCTAAACAGAAGAAGGCATCATCTAAACCATACTTTAGAATTTAGAATGGCTAGTGAAAGGGAAGGATAGATAAAAATTTAGGGGAGAGGATGGGGGTAAAGCCTCAAAGAAAAGCAAATATAGCAGCTTCCCATCCAATTTTACACATCCCCCCTCCTGCCTCCTTTGGCTGGCTAGTGTTGTTTGTTTTAGTTTAATTTAAACATTGTGCATGTTTTTGTTCTCTTTTTTTAGCTGGTACTATAACAGTGATGTTGATTTTTGTACGCTGAATATATATTTTGTGGCTTTCTGAAGTCATCCATCACATCTTCAGGAGTTTTCTGATATAATGCTTATGGTCTTTTAAGTATAGGTTGTCATGTGCAAATAAAAACATCTGTATATCTTCATTTCTTTATTTCTTTCAATGTCTTTCTCTTGCTTATTACCTAGCTAAGATGCCAAATACTGGACAGAAGAGGGTACAAGGTATAAATGTGTAAAAATGACACACTACACTTATTGTTCTCTAAAATTTGTGTATGTGCTTATGAACAAAACAAATCCATTCATGGATGTCTTTGTCTCATTCAGCTGTATATAGTGGGTCTTATCTAAAAAGGTTTATATTTGACTGGGTGTTGAGGAACTACAGAAAACCAGTGAATTTTTCTAAGTAGTAAAATCACTACCATTGTGTCTAGCTATATAGCTTGTCTCTGGGTCAGGATCCTCACTAGGTAAAATGAAACAATATATATATGTAATTGGCTAAAACTATGGAGAGAGTTACTTTCAGTCTGTCTCTAGATTACTTTATAGTGGCCCTAAATGTTGCAGAAAGTATGAAACAAAGTTAGAAAACATGCACACTTACATAGCTATTGGCCTCCATTTCCAGAGTTGATATTACCCTGTCTCCTGGAACCAGAGTCCAGGGCTTTGGGAGTTGACAACAGCCACTCTCAAAATAATAGTCCAAGTAGAATTTTGGGCTCACTGAAGATAATTTTGAAAATATTTTTAAAAAGGATTTATTCATTATATGAGTGCTCTATCTGTATGTCCTCCTGTGTGCTAGAAGAGGACATAAACACCCCATTACAGATGATTGTGAGCCACCATATGGTAACTGGGAATTGAACTCAGGACCTATGGAAGAACATGCAGTGCTCATAACCTCCAATCATCTCTCCAGCTCCTAATTTTAAAATCGAAATGTATGTAGCTCATTACAAAACTATAGAATCGGGTTTGGTTTTTAATATGAAGCTATAGAAATACTGGGGCCTAAGCATCAAATATACAATAAGAAGTAAGAAACAGAAAATTCTACACTCATCAAATTGAAGGACATAGTGGAACACTGGGCATATAGTAGATGTTGTAGGAATCAAAATATGGTTAAATATGAGAGGTGTTCAATATGATAAAATGATAGAACTTCACAGATATTTGTATATGCCACATGGATTAGGCAGACAGGCTAATACCAGCTCAGGATTTACAGAAATGAATTACAGCAATGTTATAGAATGAAACACAAAATGCTTGGCAAAATACTGAATGAGGCCATTGGTGTTAATGCAGCCATGCTGAGATAGAATATAGATGAGATATATCAATATTTGAACAAATAGATTCAAGTTTGTATTGTAAGTTAAATATATAGCTTGGAAATTTAGACTTTGGAAAACAAGACTGATAGCATTTGAGTCAACATAGCATAACTCGATAACCTTATCCTCCAGAAATGTAAACTGATTGAAGAGATATTTTCTCTTACCTATCATGGCTTAATGATGATTTCCTCAAAAAGGTGTTTGTGGGATTAAATACTCCTGCCTCAGATCTAAGGATGGTTTTGGACCCTGTCAAGGGCACAGTCTTCCTCTGTCTCACTGGACTTGGCACCATGGGAAACAGCTTAGTTTTTGTGAGTTACATCCGCATGTTCCAAAGCACTGAGAAGAAACCTATCCACCTCATTCTTGCTCACTTGACACTTACGAATATCATAATGCTTCTTTCAAAAGGGATGCCAAAGACAATAGAAGCCTTTAATTTTGGAAACTTCTTAAATGACACCAGTTGTAAAGTTGTTGTTTACCTGGCAAGAGTGTCCCGGGGTCTCTCCATCTGCACCAGCAGTCTCCTCACTGTGGTCCAGGCCATCACCATCAGTCCCAGACACTCCATGTGGCAGAGGCTCAACCTAAAGACTCCACAGCACATTCTCTCCTCACTGCTCTGCCTGTGGATACTCAATTCCTTGGTCAGCATGAACTTACCATATTACATTAAAAGTGTCAACAGTATGAACATAACACAGTTTAAGAAAGTTGGCAACTATTGCTATTTTCTGCCAGAAAGCTGGATAACAAGATGGATTTTTCTCACTCTCATGGTCCTGAGAGATGCAGTGTTTCAGGGTGCAATGGGAGGGGCCAGTGGCTACATGGTATTTCTTCTCCACAAGCACCACCAGAACATCCTCTACCTTCTCAACTCCAAGCTTCTCTACAGAACTCCCCCTGAGCTGAGAGCTGCCCAGAGTGTCCTTTTTCTGATGGTGTGTTTCCTTTTCTTTTATTGGGCAGATTGTTTTATTTCTTTATACTTTACTTTTTCTATAGAGAATTATTCCACGGTACTATATGTTCCAGAGTTCCTAACTCTTGGTTATGCAGTTCTCAGCCCCTTCATGCTGATTCATAGAGATGGACATGTGATTAAATGTTGTCATACTCATTAAGAGAGATTAAGCATTGAAAAATAACCATTGATCATTTTAGCATGTAAAGTAGAAAACTTGATAATTTTGTTTTTGTGCATGTAATACATAATCTAAAAACATTTCAAGTACATAAAGGTGGATTCACAGGCACAGATTGGTGACAGTGCTTAGCTAATAATGAGACAGAGGAAAATTTACCTGGCAACTGTCTCAACTGTCTCTTTCTCCATCTTGGCATCCTTTATGAAATAGCTAATAGTCTCTTGTGTCTAGAAAATCATTCATGATCATCACTTCATACAATAATGGAAGCATACCATCAGTGCATGTGAGGGGCAATGTGTAACAATAATAATGAATTTTGTTGAATTATACTGTTAATAGGTTAACAATTACAATGAAAATAAATGAATTATATTAAATTCTGAAAAACAACCTTCTTAGAGATTCTGCATAATTACTTTCAAGGTCACACTTTGACCTATACTTTCAGTTCTAGATATTATCTTGCAGATACAATATGTTTATTTTATTTCAGCCTTACTTTGAATGTTTTGGATAGTCTTTGTGTGTAGCTCTGACTCACTTAGAATTTACATTCTGAACATGTTGCTCTTAGCCACAGGGCTCCTTCTTCATTTTGCTCTCAAATTGTGTATATCAGACATACAGCAAAACTTTCACACACTGCAACATTATTTTCAAAACCAAATATCTAGTAACAGTTAGTTAAAGACAGCTACAGAGATCCTTCTCAGTTTTTTTCTCATTGAACAGATGAAAGAATGGGTAAATTCAATCTGTTACATTATGATACCTAAAGTGTGGTTATAATTCATTTAAAAATCTAGGCTTACTAATTCTGTTAAAAGTATTATAACAATATTTAATTGCATGTTACCCACAATGTGATCAATGGAAAAAGTATAAAAGAAAGGAAAGCATACTTGCTTCATTTGAGTGACCATAAGGTAATGGAAGCATATGAAGATGAATTTCATAGTTTCTTCCTGGTGTTCACTGGGTTATTTATCTATTTACACAAAATTTATAACTAAACAAATTATTAACAAAATGTAAAATAAATTTGTGCCTCTTTTTCAAGGAATTGTTTTTGCCTTGAGTTTCCTGTTGTTACATCCTGGATACCAATTAAATGATAATTTTATTTTTATATTTCTTAAAGAGATCCCAAATATATTTGTGTAGAATGGATAGTTTTGAGAATAAGTTAGTTGATCAAGTCTACTTGAAAGATTATTGAAAGATTACTGATTTCACACATTTAAGAATTGAATTGGAATTGGTGTAGAAACTTTCACTCTTTGTTTCTCTCTTCCCTTACTCTATGAACTTGGGCCTTTCACTTCTCTATTGAACAACTATTTATGTTTCTTTGTTTTAATTTGGTTGTGCAATATCAAGAATTTCTTGGCCCTCTGCTGGCGTAGATTGCCAGTTTGTTTGCTCCTCTAAAGACCCCACAGTCCATAGTAAGAGACTCTCCCAAACACTCAGCATCTGGGAATCCCAATGAGCTCAGCAGACTCAGAATCCATCACTGCTCCCCGACACCTCCCCCAAATTCCACTCCCCTTCTGGTCTGCTCCTTCTGCTGGGGCAGATTACCAACTTGTCTGGGCCTCTGAAGACATAACAATCTGAAGGCTTCCCAGGAGAACAACTACATGCAAGGCAACAGTTTGACTGTTCTTCTGAAGACATGATAGTCTGAAGGCCTCCCAGGAGTTCTGCTGTAAACAGTGAAGCAGATCACCAACATGTCTACCCCTCTGAAGAACTCACAGTCTAAAGGCCTCCCAGGAGAGCCACTGCAGCCAAGAGAGCAGGTCACCAGCATACACGCCCCTCTGAAGACCCCAAAGTCTGAAGGCCTGAAAGGAGGTCTGCTACATCCAGGGCCACAGGCCTGCCAGGAGACTAACAGTAACCCAGGAACACAGGATGCAGGTTCCAGACAGAGACACCCAGACCAGCTAACACCAGAGATAACCAGATGGTGAAAGAAAAGTGCAAGACCATAAGCAACAGAAGCCAATACATGTTGGCATCATCAGAACTCAGTTCTCCCATCACAGGAAGCCCTGAATACACCAATACATCTGAAAAATCAAGAAGCTTACCTAAAATTCTATTTCATGAAGATAATAGAGCTCTTTAAGAAGGATCTAAAATAGCTCACTGAAGGAAATACAAGAAATCAGGTAAACAGGTAGAAGCCCTTAAAAAGGAAACAAATAAATTCCTCAAGGAGATAAATGAAAACACAATCAAACAGGCAAAGGAATTGAACAAATCAGTTCAAGATCTAAAAGTGGAAATATAAACAATAAAGAAAACACAAATAGAGTCAACCCTTGAATTGCAAAACCTAGGAAACAGGTGAGGAATTACAGATGTAAGCATCACCAATAGAATATAAGAGATAGAAGAATTTCAGGTGCAGAAGATACCTTAGAAGATATTGATACAATTGTCAAAGAAAATTCAATACATAAAAAACTCCTAAGTCAAACATTCAGGAAATCCAAGACACAATGAAAAGATCGAATCTAAGAATAATTGGGATAGAGGAGAACGAAGATTCCTAGATCAAAGGACCTAAAAATGTCTTCAACAAAATAATAGAAGAAAATTCCCTCAACCTAAATGGCCTTAAATGCACAAGAAGCCTATGAAACACCAAAAAGATTGGACTAGAAAAGAAAATCCTCTAGTCACATAATAATCAAAACACTAAATCCATAGAACAAAGAAAGAATATTAAAAACTATAAGGGAAAACGCCAAGTAACATATAAAGGTAGACCTATCAGAATTACACCAGACTTCTCAATAGAGATACTAAAAGCCAGAAGACCTTGGACAGAGGTCATACAGACTCTAAGAGAACACAAATGTCAGTCCAAGCTACTATAACTCCCCTCCTCCCAAAAAATCCCCTCTCAATCAACATAAAGGGAGAAACCAAAATATTCCAGGACAAAACCAAACTTAAACAATATCTATCTACCAATCCAGCCATGCAGAGGATTCTAGAAGGAAAACACCAACGTGAGGAGGGTACCTACACTCAAGGAAAACCAAGACATTAATCATCTCACAATAAACACAAAAGAAGAGAACCACAGAAACATAATTCCACCTCTAACAACAAAAATAACAGGAACCAACAATCATTGGTCTTTAATATCTCTCAACATCAATGGGCTCAATTCCCCAATAAAAGGACATAGACCGGCAGACTGGATGTGTAAACAGGACCCAGCATTTTGTTGCATACAGGAGACATACTTGAGTGACAAAAACAGCCACTACCTCAGACTAAAAGGCTAAAAAAACAATTTCACAAGGAAATGGTCACAAGAAACAAGCTGGAGTAGCCATTCTAAAATTTAATAAAATATACGTTAACAAAACATTATCAAAAGAAATGGGGAAAAACAGTCCATACTCATCAAAAGAATATCCACCAAGATGAACTCTCAGTTCTGAACATCTAAGGCTCAAATGCAAGAGCATCCACATTTGTAAAAGAAACATTACTGAAGCTCACAGCACACATTGAACCTCATTCAATAATAGTGGGAGAGTTCAAAACCCCACTCTCTTCAGCAATGGACAAATCTGGAAACAGAAACTAAACAGAGACACAATGAAACTAACAGAAGGTACGAACCAAATGGATTTAACAGGTATATACAGAACATGTCACTGTAAAACCAAAGAATATACCTTCTTCTCAGCACCTCATGGTACCTTCTCTAAAACTGACCATATAATCAGTCACAAAACAATACTCAACAAATACAAGAAGAGTAAAATAACCCCATGTATCCTGTCAGATCACCACAGACTGAGGCTAGACTTCAGTAATAACAAAAACAACAGAAAATCCACATACTATTTAAAACTGATAACTAAAATGATAACTTAGTCAGAGAAGAAAGAAGGAAAGAAATTAAAGACATCTTGGAAATCACTGAAAATGATGACACAGCATACCCAAACTTATGGGACACAATGAAATTAATGGTAAGAGGAAAGTTCATAGCACTGAGTGCCTTCATTAAAAAATTGTAGAGATTCTACACTAGCAACTTAACAGCACATCTAAGGGGTCTAGAACAAAAAGAATTAAACACACCCAAGAAAAGTAGAAGGCAGGAAATAGACAAATTAAGGGCTAAAATCAGTCAATTTGAAACAAATAGTATGATACAACAATCAACAAAACCTAAAGCTGTTTTTCTGAGAAAATAAACAGATAAATAAACGCTTAGCCAAACTAATTAAAGGGCACAGAGACTGTATGCAAATTAGAAATGAAAGGAAGACAAAACTACAGAAACTAAGGAAATTTAAAAAAATCATCAGAAGCTTATTCTCAACAAAATTGAAAAATCTAGATGAAATTGATGATTTTCTAGACAGACATCATGTACCAAAGATAAATCAAGAGCAGGTAAACTATGTAAACAGGCTCATATTCCCTAAGGAAACAGAAGAAGTCATTTAAAAACTCCCAACCAAAAAAAGCCCAGGGTCAGATGGCTTCAGTGCAGAAGAAGGTCTACTGGACCTTCAAAGAAGAGCTAATACCAACAATCAAAATATTTCATAAAATAGAAACAAAAGGAACTCTAATTCATTCTATGAAACCACAATTACTCTGATACCTAAACCACACAAGGACCCAACCAAAAAAGAGAATTTAGACCAATCTCACTTCTGAATATCTATGCAAAAATATTCAATAAAATCCTTGCAAACAGAATCCAAGAACACATCAAAACCAACATTCACCACGATCAACTAGGCTTCATCCCAGGGATGCAAGATTGCTTCAATATACAAAAATCCATTAACGTAATCCACTATATAAACAAGCTCAAAGAAAAAAAACACATAATCATCTCCTTAGAAGCAGAAAAAGCATTTGACAAAATATAATGCTGATCCAGCCCATGTGGGTCAGTCAACAGAGTCTAGCAAGAGAGACAGAGTGGGGATAGAGCAGGAAGAGACTTGAAGAATGGAGACAAGACAGAGAGTCTGATCAAGTCTCCTTTAGTGAAAGGAAATCCTGGGTATTTATAGGCACAAGCAGGGGAACACAGCTGAAGATGATTTACCACGTGCCTTGCAGCGGTGGGCACTATACAACAAAACAGGATATGTGAGAAAAACAAAATGTTTATCAGAATGTGCTCACCTGTTGTGGGCTGTTGAAATCAAGTCTCTTGCCAGGGTATATGGCCTGAGATGGCTGCAAAGATGATAGCCGCTTTCTTCTAGGAGTTGGCTCTGAACACAACACCCCTTCATGTTAAAAGTAATGGAGAGAGATCAGGAGCTCAAGGCTCATACCTAAGCAATTTACTGCAAACCAACAGCCAATATAAAATTAAATGGAGACATACTTGAAGCAATCCCACTAAAATTGGTGACAAGATAAGGATGCTCACTCTCCCCGTATCTATTCAATACAGTACTCGAAATGCTAGCTAGAACAATAAGACAACAAAAAGACATCAAAGGGATACAAATTGGCAAAGAAGAAATAAAGGTATCACTATTTTCAGATGATATGATAGTATACATCGGTGACCCCAAAAATTCTACAAGAGAGCTTCTCCAGCTGATAAACAACTTCAGCAAAGGGGCTGGATATAAAATTAACTCAAATAAATCAGTAGCCTTCCTTTATACAAATGATAAACAGGCTGAGAAAGAAATTAGGTAAACAACTCCGTTCACAATAGCCACAAATATTATAAAATATCTTGGAGTAATTCTAAACAAGAAGGTGAAAGACTTGTATAACTTCAAGTCTTTCAAGAAAGAAATTGAAGATCTCATAAAATGGAGGGATCTCCCATGCTCATGGATTGGCAGAATTAATAGTTAAAAATGGCCATCCTACCAAAGGTAATCTGCAGATTCAATGCAATCCCCTTCAAAATCCCAACACAATTCTTCAAAGACTTGGAAAGAGCAATTCTCAAATTCATCTGGGAAGGCAAAAACACCAGAAGAGTGAAAACAATTCTTAACAATAAAAGAATGACTGGAGAGAATCTCCATCCCTGACCTCAAGCTTTACTACAGAGCAATAGTGATCAAAACTGCGTGGTATTGGTACAGGGACAAACACAATGATCAATGGAATAGAACTGAAGGCACAGAAATAAAACCACATACTTATGAGCACTTGATCTTTCACAATGAAGCCAAAAATATACAATGGAAAAAAGAAAGCATCTTCAACAAACGGTGCTGGTCTAACTGGGTGTCGATATGTAGAAAAATGAAAATAGATCCATATTTATCACCCTGCACAAAGCTCAAGTCCAAGTGGATCCACGATCTCAACATAAAACCAGACACATGAAATCTAATAGATGAGAAAGTGGGAAAGAGCCTTGAATTCATTGGCACAGGAAGAAATTTCCTAAGCAGAACTCCAATGGCTCCAGCACTAAGATCAAGAATTGATTAATGAGACCTCATAAAACTCGAAAGCTTCTGTAAGGCAAAGGACATAGTCAATAAGACAAATCAACAACCTACAGATTGGGAAAAAAATCTTTACTAACCTCCACATCTGATAGAGGGCTAATATCTAAAGTATAGAATGAACTCAAGAAGCTAACCACTAAAAACCAAACAACCCAATTAAAAAATGGGGTATAGAACTAAATGGAGAATTCACAACAAAGGAATCTCAAATGGCTGAGAAGCACCTAAAGAAATTTTGAAAGTCCTTAGTGATCAGAGAAACGCAAATCAAAACGAACCTGAGATTCTACCTTACACCAATCAGAATGGTTAAAAACAAAACTTCAGGTGACAACACATGTTGGTGAATATGTGGAGAAAGAGAAACACTCCTCCATTGCTGACAATTTCAAACTGGTGAAACCACTCTGGAAATCAATTTGAATGTTCCTCTGAAAATTGGAAATAGATCTACCTGAAAACCCAGCAATACCACTCTTGGAAATATACCTAAAAGATGCTCCACCATGCCACAGAGGCACATGTTCCACTATGTTCATAGCAGCTTTATTTTTGATAGCCAGACACAGGAAACGATCCAGATGTCCCAGGACAGAAGAATAGATACAGAAAATGTGGTTCATCTACACAAGGGGATACTACTCAGCTATTAAGAATGAGGACATCCTGAGTTTTGCAGGCAAATAAATGAAACTAAAAAAAATCATCCTGAGTGAAGTATCTCAGACTCAAAAGGACATGCATGCTATGTATTCACTAATAAGTGGGTATTAGCCAAAGAAGAAATAAAGAAGGAAAGAAAGAAGAGAGAGAGAGAGAGAGAGAGAGAGAGAGAGAGAGAGAGAGAATAAGAAAGAAAGAAAGAAAGAAAGAAAGAAAGAAAGAAAGAAAGAAAGAAAGGAAGGAAGGAAGGAAGGAAGGAAGGAAGGAAGGAAGGAAGGAAGGAAGGAAGGAAGGAAGGAAGGAAGGAAGGAAGGAAAGAAGGAAGGAAGGGAAGATAAAACCCAAGATATAGTCCACAGATCTCAACAAGCTCAAGGGCCGAAGTGAGGATGCCTCAGTCCCACTTGGTAGGGAGAAGAAAACAACCACAAGTGCAGAGGAGAAAGAAACCTGGGCTCGAAAGTAGAGGAGGTTAGGGGAACGGGGATCCTGATCTGGTATTGGGTGAGGGAAAAAGACTGAAGCCCTGAGGGCCAGCAGAAAGAATGGAAACTGGCAACCTTGGGAGGTAGGAGGTTGGGTGGACCCTCCAAAACGCACCAGAGTCTTGGGAGGTGAGAGACTCTCAGGACTCAAAGGGAAGGACCTTAGATTAAATGCCTGACAGTAGGGAGAGGGAACATATAGAGCTCACCTTCAGCAGGAAGGCAGGGCATCAAATGAGGGAGGGGGTTGCCATCCCATAGTCAAAACTCTGACCCATAATTGTTCCTGTCTGAAAGAACTACAGAGATGGAAATGGAGAGGTGTCTGAGGAAAAGAAGGTCCAGTGACAGGCTGAAAGTGAGATCCAGCTCAAAGGGAGGCCCCAAGGCCAAATACTATTACTGAGGCTATGGAATGCTCACAAACAGGGACCTATCATGACTATACTCTGGAAGACCCAAACAGCAGCTCAAAGAGTCAGATGCAGATATTTGCACCCAACCAATGGACAGAAGCTGCTGACCCCTGTGGTTGAATAGGGAAAGGCTGAAAAGCTGAAGAGGAGGGCAACCTTGTAGGAGGACCAGCAGTCTCGGTTAATCTGGACCCCCAAGATCTCTCAAACACTGGACCACCAAAAAGGTAGCATACACCAGCTGATATGAGGCCCCCAACACACATACACCAGAGGACTGCCGGGGTCTGTGTTCAATCAGAGAAGATGCACGGATCCCTCAAGAGACTGGAGGCCCCAAGGAGTGTAGAGGTCAGGTTGGGTGGGGGTTAGGGGTAGAAGTATCCTCTTGGAGGCAGGGGGTGGGGAGGAGGTATGGAATGTGGAACAGTTGGAGGATGAATGGTGTTGGGGCAGGAATAAAATCTGGAGTGAAATAAATAAATAAATAAATAAATAAATAAATAAATAGACAGCCGAACATCAAGGACCCATTGTCAAGGACAACACCCACATAACTCATTGAACATAGACATAATGAGCTGGTGCCTATGTAGAGTCTTTATCTTTATGTTCTAAACTCTAGTGTGGGAAGGTACTCTTATAGGTTCTGAAAGACAGGCATGGACACCAACCCAATCACAAAAACTTTTACCTACAATCTGTTCTACCCCCAAAATATAATGTGGCCATAGTGACACAAAACTTATAGAAAAAGCCAACCAATGTCTGATGATACTTAAGACTACAATCCACAAGAAGGTATCTATACTCAACACTACTTGGGTGAGCAAGACCAGAGACTAGATTGCTCACAGACCTAAGGTAAAACCAAATAGTACTGTTCTTTTTTGAAGTATCAATAAAATAACTCTCAATGATATTCTTCTATACTCATAGATCAGTGTGTTATCTACTCATCAACAGATAGAACTCCCCCCAGCAGGAAATAAGAACAAATGTAGAGATCCACTGCATAATATTAAGAAAGAGAGTCTATACAGGAGATCTCTGTTAAACTCTTCCTCTGAGAACACAGGGATTCTTTTGGAAGAGGAGGCAGAAAGCTTGTAAGAGGCAGCGATGATTAAGATCACCAGGAGAACAAGGCCCTCTGAATCAAGTACGCAAAGCACATGTGAGCTCACAGAGACTGAAGCAGCAAGCACAGGGCCTGAGTGAGCATACAGGAGGTCCTCTGGGGATGTGGGAAGTCCACTACACAGAAACTTAGTTAAGTAAGTTAGATTAGTTGTATATTTTTTCACCTCACATCATTCCTCTCAAAAATAATTAAACCCTAATTAAGCTGGAAATAACTTCTGAGCAAAACAGATGCTGTAACTGTGGGAGAGAGGGAAGCTGTACTTCAGGGATTGAGGCCCTGCAGTGGCCTTCCTTCCCCCTGACACTGTGACATCATGAAACCTGAAGTCTGCAGATAAAATGGATGCTAAGAGTCCCACAGATCCAGAAAGTACAAATATGACCTGGCAAGTGGCACCTTCCCATAGCTACTCCAGAGTCTGTCAGCATCACAGAGGTCCAGGTGAGTACATGGAGGTAAGATTTTAGATCCCCTCAGCTGTATCATGGAGAGTTTCATTAAAGCTGAAGTTCTCTCTGACTAAGCCAGGGAGTAGTTAAGAGGCTCTGTAAGCCTTAGATCCTCCACTTTCCTTCTGACCCTGACAAAGCTGTATGCCATATTGAGAACTCATAACTCATTCACTCTTCTCATGGTAGCACCTAACACTTCATCAATCTACTTCTTCCATCTACATCATCATCCCCCTGTCCAGAGCTGCTCCATGCTCCCTTAGGTGCCCCAAGGGAACTCATTTGCGTCACAGATCTCCTAAAGTCATCGACTGGTATCACAGCTCTGCTAACCACTGTCTTAGGAAGCAACCCAGAGCTCAGCTAGACATCTTTGAGTACAATTTGGTGGTTACATATAATTTTCAGGATATCTTTTGATGATTCAGCTTTAACTGCTGGGCCCTACATGAAAAGATTATTCAATTTGACTTAACATTGAGGACTACCTTTAAAAAATTACCTAGCAAATATTTATGTGGAATGAAATCACGGAAGAGTCAATATAAAATCTTTTAAAATATTAAGATATAAAAAGTGAAGATACAGAACTATGAGCCAAACGCAAATCTATGCATTTTATGTTAATCAGATGCAAATAAGAAATGGATATTGAACAAAGGAGGATACACTTGGAAGTTACTAAGTCTGAGACATGTTGCAGGTGTTAGCCAGCAGGGTTTCCCACGGTCTTTCTGTGATGTAGGGAAGGCAGACAGGTTCGGGATGAGCCTCAGGCTTTGGGAATTGAGTGGACAAATATGATAAAATAGAATGAGAAACAGAGGAAGAAATTGTGGCTTGGGAAACTTGGAGTTCAATTCAACAATGATGAGAGGTTATAAGGATAATGCATGCATGCAGACAGACAGACAGACAGACAGACGCATACACACACAATTGAACAAGCCAATTTTGCTGAAAATAAATATCTCATTTAAAACTTTAGATTTGAGTATCAGTTGCCAAACACACACAATAACAGAGTCCACAGCAATAGGGGAGTTTCAGGAACCTTATCTGCAACATTACATGTGTCAACCACTGCCTTTTGCACACAGGAAAAATGCTGTTATGCAAAATGGGCTGTTAAGATCCATGTCTAGCATTACTGATGCTTTCTTTAAAATGTATTTGCATACAAGGAAGGAAGAAATGATTTTAAAGCTTCTTAAGAAACTAACATTTCTCTTCATGACTGTGCTTGGCATTCTGGGGAACATGTCTGTTTCTGTGAATTATACGTTCAGTTGGTGGGGAAGCCCTGAGAAGAAACCCATACACCTTATTCTCATACACTTGATTTTTACAAATATAATAATTCTTCTTGTAAAAGGATTGCCTAAGACAATAGCAGCTTTTGGATTGAGGAACTTCCTGGATGACATAGGCTGTAAGATCATTGTTTACCTGGAGAGGGTGGCCCGTGGCCTCTCCATCTGCACCAGCAGTCTCCTCACTGTGGTCCAGGCCATCATCATCAGTCCCAGAGCATCTGGGTGGAGCAGGCTCAGACCAAAGTCTGCATGGCACATCCTTCCATTCTTCCTATTCTTTTGGATACTCAATGCTTTAATAAGTGTAAACCTAATCCATTCCACTACAAACACAAGACTGAATGTATCACAGCTTAAGAGTGATAACAACTATTGTTATTTTATGCTACCAGTTCAGAAAATAAAATGGATTCTTCTCCCTCTTATGGTCCTGAGAGATGCAGTGTTCCAGAGTGCCATGGGAGGGGCCAGTGGTTATGTGGCATTTCTTCTCCACAAGCATCACCAGCATGTCCTCTACCTTCAGAACTCCAAGCTTCTCTGCAGAACTCCCCCTGAGCTGAGAGCTGCTCAAAGCGTACTTCTTCTGATGCTCTGCTTTGTTTTCTTCTATTGGACTGATTGTGCCTTTTCTCTATTTCTAACTCTCTCTTCAGAGGTCAATACCTTGATGGTAAATACTCGAGATTTTCTGACCCTTGGATATGCAACTTTTAGCCCTTTTGTGCTGATTCACAGGGATGGGCTTCTGGTTTAATGTTGGTATGTTTAGTAGGAGACATTGGAAACTGTCTCATTTATATTTTCAGCAAGTTAGGAAAAAACTTAGCTCTGCAATATTGTGGGTAAGACAAAATCCCATAGTTTAGGCATATGTTTATTCTCAAACAATAACCTTGGTGACTTAAGACTTGCACTCAGAGTAATCTTAGCAAATTAAATAATATATAAACCTAATTTTCCATTGACCACTCTTTTTACAGGACTTTATTTGTTTTTAACATTTCTGTTTTTGTATTAACTGTGTATGAATAGTTTGACTGCATTTATTATTAGCATGTGCATGTTTGAGGCCTATAGAAGCCAGAAGAGATCATTAAACACCCCATGGTTAACTGGTTTTGACAAATGGTTCTGAATTAATGTGTCATTGCTGTGAATTGAAATTGGAAAGTCTAGCCAATGCTCTTAGCAGTTGAGTCATATCTTCACCACTGAGGAAATCATTTTATCTAGGCTTTGTAACACTGGTTTTGCTCCTACCATGAGTGAAACCATGTAGATAAAGTTCATCAATTTCATCCAATTTCATACTGATTTAATAATTTTAGTCCAAAATTTTCCTTATCTTTTACCTGATGTTGTGCATGCCGTACCATTGGGCTATGTTAAGTTATTTCAAAGTTTACTTGAGTATCCATCTGTAGAAAAGATTTGACAGAATTGTAAATGCATGATATGTACCATGCATTCAGTCAGTAGAAACCCAGTGTACCAGTCATAAAATTTAAATGCCCTGAGTCTTTTTATTGGTGTTATATTCCTGAAGGTTCTCTGCAGGAATAAAGACTGCAAATATGAGATAAACTAACCAATAAACAGTGAGATTTCATCTTATCTCTGTCTCTATAGTTTCTATGTTGATTAAAAAGTGTGGAAATATCTTGATGATTAAGATGAATCAATTAGTGACTGAAGCAGACCAATTCTTTTTAGCAGCTGCCCTTCATTAATCCCAGATGCTCCCACAGCACTATCCACCTCCTCCTCATCAAAGACCTGCTAAAGGAACTGACTCTATGTTCATTTCAATGAAGCACTCACCACTTAATTTCTTCAATTTGGATCCATACAATACTATCTCGTAATATTGAAGAGCAGATTTTGAAAAACAGTTATTGATATAATCATTGAACATGAAATTGTAGTATTGTTAGAGGTAGGTAGACACCAAATTTTCATAAAAATTGTCTGTCACATCAGACTAGACCACTTGTAAACATTGTGGATGCATCCTGGACCTACTTTACAATATGAATAGTTGTTTATTTATTGCATGCCCACATAGAATATACAAAACTTCTAATTAAGTGATGTGTATTACATTGTTCTTTAGATTATTAAATAGCTTGATTTTCTAATATGTTTATTTTTATTTATGTGTATGTTTCTCGGTGAGTATATACCACATATGTAGAGGAGCCTATATAGGCCTGAAGAGGGTATTTGATTCAAGGTAACTAGAGCTAAAGGCACTCATAAGTCCCATGAAGTATATGATGGATAAGGATCCAGAGTTCTCTGCAAGACGAACAAGTCATTTAATCATCCTTCTAGTTCCTTGTCTTTCTTTTTTTTCTTTCTTTTTCTTTTTTTTTAAATTTTTTTATTGGATGTTTTATTTATATTTCATATGTTGTCCCTTTACCCCATCCCCCACGCACCTGGGAACCCTCTATCTCCTTACCCCTCCTCCTTCTTCTCTGTGGATGTAACCCCTACCTAACCCCCCCACTCCCACTTCCCCACCCTCAAAATTCCCACCCCCTGGGGCTTCCAGCCTTCATGAGGTCAAGGATCTCATCTTCCACCTATGCCCAGCAGGGCCCTCCACTCTTAAGTATTCAGCTGAAGCCCTGGATCCCTCCCTAAGTGCTCCCAGGCTGGTGGTTTAGACCCTGGGAGCTGTGGTTGGTTGGTACTGTTGCCCTCCTTATGGTGCCGCAAACCCTTTCAGCTCCTTCAGTCTTCACTCTAACTCCTCCATTGAGAACCCCATTATCAGTTCAATGGCTAGTTGTGAGCATCTGCCTCTGAATATGTCAGACTCTTGAAGGCCTCTGAGGAGACATCCATATCAGGCTCTTATCAGCATGCACTTCCTGACTTCCACATCAGCATCTACCTTTGGTGACTGAACATGGGATGGATACTCAGGTGGAAAGCTCTTCAGATGGCCCCTCCTTCAGTTTCTGTCCCTCACTTTGTCTCCATATTTGCTCCCTTGAGTACTTTGTTGCACCTTCTAAGAAGGACTGAATCACCCCCACTTGGTCTTCCTTTTTTATGAGCTTCATGTGGCCTGTGAGTTGCATCTTGGGCATTTCAAGGTTCTGGGCTAATACCCAATAATCAGTGAGTGAATACCATGTGTGTTCTTTTGTGATTGGCTTACTTCACTCAGGATGATAATTTCTAGTTCCATCCATTTTCCTAGGAATCTCTCGAATTCATTGTTTTTAATAGCTGAGTAATACTCCATTGTGTAAATATACCATATATTTTGAATCCATTCCTCAGTTGAAGGACATCTGGGTTCTTTCCAGCTTCTGGCTATTATAAATAAGGCTGCTATGAACATAGTTGAGCATATGTCCTTGTTATATGTTCGAGCATCTCCTGGGTATATGCCTAGGAGTGGTATAGCTGGATCCTCAGGTAATGCTATGTCCAATTTTCTGAGGAACCGCCACACTGATTTCCAAAGTGATTGCACCATCTTGCAGTCCCACCAACAATGGAGGAGTGTTCCTCTTTCTCCACACCCTCAACAGCATCTACTATCACCTGAGTTTTTAATCTTAGCCATTCTGACTGGTGTGAGATGGAATCTCAGGGTTTTTTTGATTTGCACTTCCCTGACGACTAAGGACACTGAACTTTTCTTTAGGTGCTTCTTGGCCATTCAAGTTTCCTCAGTTGAAAATTCTTTGTTAAGCTCTATACCCCATTTTTTAATAGGGTTATTTGGTTGTCTGGAGTCTAATTTCTTGAGTTCTTTGTATATATTGGATATTAGCCCTCTATCAGATGAAGGATTGGTAAAGATCTTTTCCCAATTTGATGGTTGTCATTTTGTCCTATTGACAGTGTCCTTTGCCTTACAGAAACTTCGCAATTTTATGAAGTCCCATTTGTCAATTCTTGATCGTAGAGCATATGCCATTGATGTTCTGTTCAGGAACTTTTCCCCTGTGCCCAAGTATTCGAGGTTCTTCCCCACCTTCTCTTCTATTAGTTTCAGTGTATCTGGTTTTATGTGGAGATCCTTTATCCACTTAGACTTGAGCTTTGTACAAGGAGATAAGAATGGATCAATTTTCATTCTTCTACATGTTGTCCTCCAGTTGAACCAGCACCATTTGTTGAAAATGCTGTCCTTTTTCCACTGGACAGTTTTAGCTCCTTTGTCAAAGATCAAGTGACCATAGGAGTGTGGGTTCATTTCTGGGTCTTCAATTCTATTCCATTGATCTTCCTGCCTGTCTCTGTACCAATACCAGATAGTTTTTATCACTATTGCTCTGTACAGCTTGAGGTCAGGAATGGTGATTCCTCCTGAAGTTCTTTTATTGTTGAGAATAGTTTTCGCTATCCTGGATTTTTTGTTATTCCATATGAATTTGAGAATTTCCTTTTCTAACTATATGAAGAATTGAGTTGGGATTTTAATGGGGATTGCATTGAATCTGTAGATTGCTTTTGGCAAAATGGCCATTTTTATTATATTAATCCTGCCAATCCATGAGCATGGGAGATCTTTCCATCTTCTGAGATCGTCTTCGATTTCTTTCTTCAGAGACTTGAAGTTCTTGTCGTACAGGTCTTTCACTTGCTTGGTTAGATTCACACCAGTGTATTTTATATTATTTCTGACTATTGTGAAGGGTGTAATTTCCCTAATTTCTTTTTCAGTCTGTTTATCTTTCATGTAGAAGAAGGCTACTGATTTGTTTGAGTTGATTTTATAACCAGCCACTTTGCTGAAGTTGTTTATCAGGTTTAGGAGTTCTCTGGTGGATGTTTTGGGGTCACTTAAGTATACTATCATATCATCTGCAAATAGTGATATTTTGACTTCTTCCTTTCCTATTTGTATCCCTTTGACTTCTTTTTGTTGTCAAATTGCTCTGGCTAGGACTTCCAGTACTATATTGAATAGGTAGGGGGAGAGTGGGCAGCCTTGTCTAGTCCCTGATCTTAGTGGGATTGCTTCAAGTTTCTCTCCATTTAGCTTGATGTTGGCTACTGGTTTGCAGTAAATTGCTTTTACTATGTTTAGGTAGGGGCCTTGAATTCCTGATCTTTCCAAGACTTTTATCATGAAGGGATGTTGAATTTTGTCAAATGCTTTCTCAGCATCTAGTGAGATGATCATGTGGGTTTTTTTTCATTGAGTGGATTACATTGATGGATTTCTGAATATTGAACCATCCCTGCATTCCTGGGATAAAACTTATTTGATTATGATGGATGATTGTTTTGATGTGTTCTTGGATTCGGTTTGCTAGAATTTTATTGAGTATTTTTGCATTGATGTTCATAAGGGAGATTGGTCTGAAGTTCTCTTTCTTTGTCGGGTCTTTGTGGGGTTTGGGTATGAGTGTAATTGTAGCTTCATAGAACGAATTGGGTAGTGTTCCTTCTGTTTCTATTTTGTCGAATAGTTTGAAGAGAATTGGTATTAGGTATTCCTTGAAGGTCTGATAGAATTCAGCACTAAAACCATCTGGTCCTGGGCTTTTTTAGTGGGGAGACTTTTAATGACTGCTGCTATTTCCTTAGGGGATATGGGACTATTTAGATGGTTTATCTGCTCCTGGTTTAACTTTGGTACCTGGTATCTGTCTAGGAAATTGTCCATTTCATCCATGTTTTCCAGTTTTGTTGAGTATAGGCCTTTGTAGTAGGATCTGATGATTTTTTGAATTTCTTCAGTTTCTGTTGTTATGTCTCCCTTCTCAGTTCTGATTTTATTAATTTGGATACTGTCTCTGTGCCCTCTGGTTAATCTGGCTAACGGTTTATCTATCTTGTTGATTTTCTCAAAGAACCAACTCCTGGTTTTATTGATATTTTGTATTGTTCTTTCTGTTTCTATTTGGTTGATTTCAGCCCTGAGTTTGATTATTTCCTGCCTTCTACTCCTCCTGGGTGTATTTGCTTCTTTTTGTTCTAGAGCTTTTAGTTGTGCAGTCAAGTTGTTAGTGTGTGCTCTCTCCAGTTTCATTTTGTAGGCACTTAGAGCTATGAGTTTTCCTCTTAGCACTGCCTTCATGGAGTCCCACAAGTTTTGGTATGATGTGTCCTCATTTTCATTGAATTCTAAACAGTCTTTAATTTCTTTCTTTATTTCTTCCTTGACCAAGTCATCATTGAGTAGAGAGTTGTTCAGTTTCCATGTGCACGTGGGTTTTCCATTGGTTTTGTCATTATTAAAGACCAGTCTTATTCCGTGGTGATCTAATAAGATGCAAGGGATTATTTCAATCTTTTTGTATCTGTAGAGGCCTGTTTTGTGACCAATTATATGGTCTATTTTGGAGAAGGCACCATGAGATGCTGAGAAAAAAGGTATATTCTTTTGTTTTAGGATGAAATGTTCTACAGATGTCTGTTAAGTCCATTTGGTTCATAACTTCTGTTACTGTCAAAGTGTCTCAGTTTAGTTTCTGTTTCCATGATCTGTCCATTGCTGAGAGTGGGGTGTTGAAATCCCCCACTAGTATTGTGTGACATGTAATGTGTGTTTTGAGTTTTAGTAAAGTTTCTTTTATGTATGTAGGTGCCCTTGCATTTGGAGCATAGATGTTCAGAATTGAGAGTTCACCTTGGTAGATTTTTCCTTTGATGAGTATGAAGTGTCCTTCCTTATCTTTTTTGATTACTTTTGGATGAAAGTCGATTTTATTTGATATTAGAATGGCTACTCCAGCTTGTTTCTTGGGATCATTGGCTTGGAAAATTGTTTTCCACCCTTTTATTCTGAGGTAGTGTCTGTCTTTGTCACTGAGGTGCATTTCTTGTATGCAGCAAAATTCTGGGTCTTGTTTGTGTATCCAGTCTGATAGTCTGCGTCTTTTTATTGGGGAATTGAGACCATTGATGTTAAGAGATATTAAGGAAAAATGATTGTGGCTTCCTGTTATTTTTGCTATTAGAGGTAGAGTTATGTTTGTATAGTTATCTTCTTTTTGGGTTGTTGGAAGATTACTTCCTTGCTTTTTCTAGGTTATAGTTTCCCCCCTTGTGTTGGTGTTTTCCAACAATTATCCTTTGAAGTGCTGGGTTTGTGGGAAGATATTGTGCAAATTTGGTTTTGTCATGGAATATCTTGGTTTCACCATCTATATTGATTGAGAGTTTTGCTGGGTATAGTAATCTGGGCTGGCAATTGTGTTCTCTTAGGGTCTGTATGATGTCAGTCCAGGCTCTTCTGGCTTTTATAGTCTCTGGTGAGAAGTCTGCTGTAATTCTTATAGGTCTGCTGTTATATGTTACTTGACCTTCTTCCCTTACTGCTTTTAGTATTTTTTCTTTGTTTTGTGCATCTGATGTTTTGATTATTATGTGACGGGAGGTATTTCTTTTCTGGTCTAGTCTATTTGGTGTTCTGTAGGCTTCTTGTATGTTTATGGGCATCTTGTTCTTTAGGTTAGGGAAGTTCTCCTCAATAATTTTGTTGAAGATATTTACTGACCCTTTAAGTTGGGAATCTTCCTTCTCATCTATACCTATTATCCTTAGGTTTGGTCTTCTCATTGTGTCCTGGATTTCCTGGATGTTTTGAGTTAGGAGATTTTTGCATTTTCCATTTTCTTTGACAACTGTGTCAATATTTTCCACCGTATCTTCTGCATTTGAGATTCTCTCTTCTATCTCTTGTATTCGGTTGGTGATGCTTGCGTCTATGACTCCTGATCTCTTTCTTAGGTTTTCTATTTCCATGGTTGTCTCCCTTTGAGCTTTCTTTATTGTTTCTATTTCCAGTTTCAGATCCTGAATGTTTTTGTTTAATCCCTTCTTTGTGTTTTCTTGCATTTCTTTAAGGGATTTCTGTGATTCCTCTTTAAGGGCTTCTATCTGTTTACTTGTACTCTCCTGTATTTCTGTAAGGGAGTTACTTATGTCCTTCTTATAATCCTCTATCATCATCATGAGAAGTGATTTTAATTCTGAATCCTGCTTTTCAGGTGTGATGGGGTGTTCAGGGCTTGCTATATTG
>NW_021604708.1:3658692-3659458 GCF_004785775.1 Grammomys surdaster | reverse complement strand
AATCCTGCTTTTCAGGTGTGATGGGGTGTTCAGGGCTTGCTATATTGAGAGAACTGGGTACTGATGATGCCAAGAAACTTTGGTTTCTGTTGCTTATGTTCTTCCGCTTGCCTTTCGCCATCTGGTTAACTCTAGTGTTACCTGCCCTCACTGTGTAAGACTGGAGTCTGTATTTCCAGTTATCTTGCTTGTTGCAGAGCTCCTCAGAGCTCAGATGTCTCTGTGGTCTTATGATCCTAATCTTCTGGGTGGAAGAACTCCTGGGACTCAGGCCACCTCTTGAATCTGGAAATCCTTCTTCTCTGTGTGCAGTGGATCCTCTAGGATGGCTCAGGATACGATGTTTCCCAAGTGCAAACCACCTTGGTGTCTGCTGCTCTGAATGCAGTGGCTCCTCGGCTGCTCTGAGTGCAGTGGTTCCTCGGCTGCTCTGAGTGCAGTGGCTCCTCTAGGATGACTCAGGATTCAGTATCTCCACAGGAGCAGACCAATTCTGTGTCGGCTGCTCTGAGTGCAGTGGCTCCTCTAGGATGACTCAGGAGTCAGTATCTCCACAGGAGCAGACCAATTCTGTGTCTGCCCCAGCCCAAAGGACCAGGCAGGGGAGGAAGGGAAGTGGAATTCCGGAGGGGTGGGGTTTGGGTAGCTGCTGTGTCCTGAATGTCCCTGGCTCCCAGATGTATCTCTGGGGCTTAGGGAGTGAGATGGAGTTCTTACCGGCTGCTCTGAGTGCAGTGGCTCCTCTAGGATGACTCAGGATTCAGTA
>NW_021604708.1:3643269-3658682 GCF_004785775.1 Grammomys surdaster | reverse complement strand
GCTGCTCTGAGTGCAGTGGCTCCTCTAGGATGACTCAGGATTCAGTATCTCCACAGGACAGGAGCAGACCAACTCTGTGTCTGCCCCAGCCCAAAGCCTTGTCTTTCTAAAGTATATGTAATTTGTTTATAAGTAATGTACATTGCTAATGCTATTCTTACAGCTCTTATGTTAAAGCTATTTTCTAAGTATCTGACATAAAAATAAACAGATAAATCAACCTTCTAAATCAGTCTGTGTAACTTGACTCTAAAGGACGTGATATAAGAACATGGAGAAGAAGGAAAGAAAGGTGTGTTTAATCTGAGTGATGGAGAGGGTTGTTCAACAGTAAGAATAATTGGGGGGCTGGAGAGATGACTTAGTGAATAAAAGCACCTGTTGGCACCCAGACATCCTGATCTATCTCTAAAGGAGAAAACAGACTCCAGCATGCTATGCATGTTGACACACACACAGGAACACACAAAGTAAACTTTAAATTTAATTTAAAATTTTTTAAATGGTAAATAGAACATGTATAATTTTTTATACAGCATGAACAAGGATGATCTAGATTCTCAATGGTGCATAGAGTTGCTATTTTACATTTCTCTCTAAAAGTCAGAGAATATTAGATAAAATAAGACAAAATCTTGATTGGAACATAAATTAAAATTTTTAAATACAGAATGGGAATCATGTTTAAATACATAAAGCATAGTGAAGGCAACCTGTAAATGGGACTCAGTTATCTTCTTCAGGAAACATGCGAGAGATTTGGCAATTGAAAAGTATAAACATCATCTCAATTCTTATAATGTCTTTATGCTGGATGCATTTTATGTCGCTAGCATGGACCTATAGGACATTACACTAAATAAAATAAGTCAACTACATTTAGACAAATACCACATGATTTACAGATACAATGTAAATACAAAAGAAACTAGAGCCTTCAATGTGTGGAATGCACCGTACAGCCCTCAGAAACTACCTCTATTTGTGAATCCTGCTTTTGCCTGGATCCTCATATAATCAGAAATATAAAGTGCTCTGGCACTACTGAACTTAAGAACCTTTACCCTAAAATTTTCCTTGTCATAAGATTTTCCTAGGAAGACATGTAAAACATCTGCTTACCCCAAATACGGTAAAAAGTGTCCATAGTTCCATCCATTTGCCTGCAAATTTCATGGTATCTTTGTATTTATTAGCTGAGCAGTATTCCATTGTGTAGAACCAAATTTTTTAATCCACTCTTCAGTTGAAGGGTGTCTGGGATGTTTCCAGTTTCTGGCTATTACAAATAAAGCTGCTATGAACAAGTGTCCTTGTGGGAGGGTGGAGCATCTTTGGGGTATATGCCCAGGAGTGGTAAAGCTGGGTCTTGAGGTAGAACTAGTGTCAGGAGCAGCCTTGCTTACACACTGAAGGCCTAAGTCAGCCATAGGCCTAAGTCAGCCTGCTAACACAAAGTCTTGGTCTCTGTGGGAAAACACTGACCCTAGAACAGATACCGTTCTTGTAAACAGGCAGCCTTAGTGGAAAATTACCAGCCTAGATAAGAACAAGTAGTCATAGGTCTTGTAGATAGGTAGCCTTGGTGGAAAGTACCAACTTAGATAAAAACAAATGAATCATAGACAGAGTCATAGTGACCTGTTCCCTACTTCTTCTGTGAACTTTTACCTAGCCAACACTCTGTTCTGGAAGATATCTGTACTGCCCCTGAGAACACCTATGCTCCTGTGTCATCCTCTTCCCCACATCCTGCCTCTATGTGTATATAACCCCTGTGTGAAAAAATTAAAATGGCAGTTTGATCATACTATAGACAAGCCACCGTTTTTTGCATCCCCTGTCCTCCAATTCTCTCTTCCAATTCTTCAGATCCCAGTTCAATGCCCTGTGGGACTGGGGCAAACTAGTTCCAATTTTTTGAGAAACCACCAGACTCTTCCAGATTTCTCCAGAGCTGTTTGCACTCCCACAAGCAATAGAGTAATGTTCCTCTTACTCCACATGCCTGTCAGCATGTCCTGTCACTTGAGTTTTTGATCTTAACCATTCTGATGTAGAATTCTGTGTAATGTAGAATCTCAGAGTCATTTGGTTTTCATTTCCCTAATAACCAAGGACTTTGAACATTTGTTTAAGTGCTTCTTGACCATTAGTGATTCCTCTACTGAGAATTCTCTTTAACTCTGTACCTCATTTTTAATTGGGTTATTTGGTTTGTTGATGTCTAACTTTTTGAGTTCTTTGCATATTTTCAGTATTATCTCCCTGTCAGATATAGCATTGGTGAAGATCTTTTCCCAATCTGTAAGCTGTTGTTTTGTCCTATTGATAGTGTTCTTGCCTTCCAGAGCCCAAGGGAGGATGCTTGAATCTCACTCAGAGGGAGAAATAAAATTGTCATTGGAAGTGGAGGGAGGGAAGAAACTGGTAAAAGAGGTTACTAGGAAGCAAATGGGGAGGGCAGGGAGATCAGATGTAGGTGAAGTCAAGAAGGGCCAGGAGAGTGAATGGAAATCAGCAACAGGTTGGGGAGAGCATCTCTAGGATATACCAGAGACCTGGAACTGGGGAGGCTCCAGAGAGTTTAATGGGGTGACTCTAGCTGAGACTCCTTAGAGTTGGGTATATGGAGCCTGAAGTGACCATTTCTTGTAGTCAGGCAGGACTCCCAGTGTAGGGATAAGAACACCAACCCACTCACACAACCTTATACCTAATATTTACCCTACCTACAAGAAGTGCAGGAACAAAGATGTCACAGATACTGAGGGAATGTCCAACCAATGACTGACCTGACCTGAGATCCATCCTATGGACAAAAACCAATCCATGACACTATTAATGATAATTTGTTATACTTGTAAACAGGAGCCTAGCATAACTGTCTTCTGAGAGACTCCACCCAACGACTGCCAGAAACATAGGGAGTGAGGCAAAGCCAAACATTAGACCAAGCTCAAGAAGTCTCGTGGAAGAATTGGGGGAAGGATTGAGTAACCCAGAGGGGATAAAGATTCCACAACAAGACCAACAGAGTTAACAAGGATAAAGATTCCACAACAAGACCAACAGAGTTAACAAATCTGTACCCTTGGGGTCCCCCAGAAACTGAACCACCAACCAAGGAACATCCAAAGGCTGGACATTGCCCCATCTCTCTCTCTCTCTCTCTCTCTCTCTCTCTCTCTCTCTCTCTCTCTCTCTCTCTTTCTCCACACACACGCACACACACACACACACACACACACACACACACACACAGCAGATCTGCACCATGATCTTCATGTGAGTCTCCCAACAACTAGAGCGAAAGCTTACCCTGACTCTGCTGCCTGCCTATGGATCCTGCTCCCTTAGCCAAGCTGTATTCTCTGGCCTCAGATAGAGAGAATTTTAATTAGTTTTGTGGTGACTTGAGATGCCAAGATTCATTTTGCAATACAAACAATACCAGGTATCTCTTAAATTCTTGCCAAAACAATTCTATGTGAAAGGGTTTTCCACAAAACAATTGTTGCTGAGATATAGCCAATAATTTGACAAAAATTGTGAGGATCTAAAGACCCTTACTTCTCCAGTTCCTGCCAAGGAATTGCCATTTGTGTTAATATACCAGAAGAAAGGGACATCATGTACCATATGTCCTCTTAGGTACAGAGGGCTGCTCTGTGAAACTGACACTAATTCCTATGGAGAGAATGTCTGCCAACATGGAGGCACCTGCTAACATGGAGTCACCTGCCATAATGAACCTGAGCATCCTGTCTGTATCTGCTCTGCTGTTATTGCTGGAAAGTTCTGTGAAACAGATCACAATGAGTGTGCTTCAAGCCCTTACCACAATGGGACTGTGTGCCACTGTAGAGAGCTACGATGTGCCACACCCTGAGATGGCACCAGCTTCCGCCATCTCGCTGGTGAGAGTTCTTTGTGATAAACAAGTCCTTATTTGGCTAAACTTGCTGACTAGGGCACTTCCACGTTGCTGGTGACCTATCTGCTCCCCCAACATGGCCTGCCTGGGTTGGCTAGCATTAGGGTACTTAAGGGCTGTGGGTGCTCCCCTAGGGGTAGAAGATTATTCAAAAGGCCTGAATAAACAGCTTAAAGAAGAGTTCGTGGTTGTGCCTTTCTGGTTGGTTGAGTCTGCGCGACAAGTGGTGGCTGTATGGGGTTCTGAAGCTCAGAATTTCAAGCAGTTTGGGTGGTGCACCGGTAAGTTCCCAGGTAACGTTGGGACATAGGAAGGCCCTTGGTAAAAGAGGCGATAAAGTTTCTGGGTAGGAACGATAAAGTTCCCAGGTAAGTGGGACAAGAGAAAGTTCCCAGGTAAGTAGGACAAGGGAAAGTACCCAGGTAAGTGGGACAAGAGAAAGTTCCCAGGTAAGTGGGACAAGAGAAAGTTCTCAGTTCAGAAACTATAAGGTTCCCAGCGTTGGGACAAGTCGCATCAAGGAGCTAGAAAAGGGTAGCGATACACTAGAGCAGTTAAAAGAAGAGTGATCTCAAAAGTCTGAAAATGGAGAGAGCTCAATGTTTCCCAATGTTCCTTAAGGGACCAAGAAAAGTGGTGATGGCTGCTATTTGCATTGATGGCTTAAACTGCTTCTTTAAATTTCTTGCCTGGATTTATACGGGTTCAGCAAGTATGTTCTCAGAAGCTATACACTCATTATCTGATACTTGTAACCAGGGTTTGCTAGCACTGGGTATCAGCAAGTCTGTTCAGACACCAGATCCTTTTCACCCATATGGCTTTTCAAATATGTGCTATATTTCTTCATTGATCAGTGGTGTTGGTATTTTCATGATGGGCGCAGGACTCCCTTGGTAACATGGAGTCATGGGATTGCTTCATCCTCAACCAATGGAATCCCTTCTATGGGCATATTGTACTTTAGCAGGATCTTTGGTGTCTGATGGAGCAACACTTCTTGTTGCTATAAATGAACTTCGTAGGAGGGCCCAGGCCAAGGACACATCATTTTACAAGTATGTCATAGAAAGTCGTGATCCGAGTACAAATGTTATTCTATTGGAGGACACTGCCGCTGTTTTAGGAGTGATAATAGCAGCTACCTGCATGGGCCTTACCTCCATAACAGGCAATCCGTTGTATGACAGCCTGGGTTCCTTGGGTGTGGGCACCCTACTAGGTGTGGTCTCGGCATTCCTCATCTATACTAACACAGAAGCACTCCTAAGACGATCCATTCAACCCGAGCAAGTACAGCAGCTTACTGAACTCCTGGAGAGTGACTTATCAGTAAGGGCAATCCGTAATGTCAAAGCCACAGACCTGAGATTAGGCAAAGTCAGATTTAAGGCAGAAGTTGATTTAGATGAACGAGTTGTTTCAAGATCATATTTGAAAAAGCAAGATTTTGACCAAATGATGCAGGAAACTCAAGAAGTGAGAACTCCTGAACAATTAGAAGCCTTTATGCTTAAACATGGAGAAAATATTATTGATACTCTAGGAGCTAAAGTAGACAGGCTTGAGAAAGAGTTAAAGAAATGAAATCCTGAAGTTCGGCATGTAGATAGACAAGATGAGTGAGTTACTTGGGCTGTGAAGAATGCTGTTACCTTTTCTCCATATATTGCAACCTCCCATAATAAGAACGTTATTAAGCCCAGGACAAGATGTTTCCTTTTGCCCACACCGGTATGCATGTGCCCCTCCTTGTGTTTATTGTATATAATGGTAGTTTTTTGAGTTGTGATAATAGTACTTGCTTTTGTGCTATATGTTGGAATGTTTCTATATCTTCCTTTGCTACCTTCTATGTTCAGATGCAAGTACAACTTAAGCATGGCCTGCCTTATTAAAACAAAAAGGGGGAATAGGCCAAGGCTGTACCCCTAAAGAAAGAATATCCTTAGCCCTTTTTACTTTAAATTTTTTAAATTTGGATGTGGATGGCTTTTCTGCAGCTGATCACCATTAGCGGCAGGGAGGTTCCCTGAAAGGGTTTGTGAAATGGAAAGATGTTCTTACAGGAGTGTGGCATGGACCGGATCCCGTGTTGGCGTGGGCGAGAGGATCTGTTTGTGTTTTTCCCCAGGATCGGCAAGACCCGTTGTGGGTTCCAGAGCACTTGATAAGGAAGCGCAAGCATGAAGGTGATACTGGTGGTACTGCTGATGTTCAGCCTGAGTTGGATACCAGCTTCGATGGAGCCACGACGGGGGATCCTATCAGTCTTTCCGAGACCCATGCCGATATGTCATGATGCACAAGTGTTTCCCCGCCTTTTTACTACTAATAGGAGTTTAGATGTTCCCCTTTTGCCTTTAGATAGAGAGCTTGCTAGCATAAATGAGAATAGAGATACTGATTTGTTAGGTAGTTTGTGTTTTTTGAAAATCAGGAATACTAGTGATTATAGTGATTGTGTGATGCTGTATAATCAATCTGCAGCCTGGTTTGATGATCCCCCTTCGAATGTGCCAGTTGATGCTCCTCATTCTATGACCCTGTTTAGAGAGAAACGAGATTTTGGCATAGCAGCAGCCATCATCACGGACATTTCCATAACTGTGGCAGGAGCGGTGACTGGAGCTATCGCCATGGATCATATAGTACAAACTGCCTTCACCCTTATGATCTGTCTGGCAATGTGGCTGCGGCTCTTAATGCCCAGGCAGCTGTTAGTGCACATCTGAAAGAATGGGCGGGAATGGGTGCCATGGCTGGTCTCCTGGTGTTGGTCTCCCTTGTGGGCCTGTGGTGTATTTGCCGGATCAGGGTTACCCAGCGGCGGAATGCGGCCATGATAGTGCAAGCATTTGCAGCCATTGAGGCAGGACAGTCCCCCCAAGCATGGCTAGCAGTCATGTACCAGTGATCGTCCTTCGCGTTCTGGTTGTAAGGCCAAGCACTGCACTTGAGGTGTACTGCCTGCAGTTAGCAGCCTCAAGAAGAGCACGTCTGATTTATGTGGGTTGATGACGCCCTATCCCTTAAGTGTCCCATCTTCCTCCCGCCTCTGAGTAAAAATGGCATCGGACGGGTCAGGCTTGATTTGGGTGGATGACACCTGCAGGAGAGCCTATAAGATGTCCCTTTTTATGATTCAGAGATCAGACCTCTACTCTTGCCCATTTCGCTTTAAAAACAAAAAGGGGGAACTGTGGAGAGCTGTGTTGTGCCACACCCTGAGATGGCACCAGCTTCTGCCTTCCTCCATCCAGCTGGTGAGAGTTCTCTGTGATAAATAAGTCCTTATTTGGCTAAGCTTGCTGACTAGGGCACTTCCGCGTTGCTGGTGACCTATCTGCTCCCCCCACGTGGCCTGCCTGGGTTGGCTACCATTAGGGTACTTAAGGGCTGTGGGCGCTCCCCTAGGGGTAGAAGATTGTTCAAAAGGCCTGAATAAACTGCTTAAAGAAGAGCTCCTGGTTGTGCCTTTCTTGCTGGTCGAGTCAGGCGCGACATGCCAGGATAAAAGTAATGGCTACTCTTATTATTAATAGCTAATCCTGCTGGGGCTGTGTGCCTGGACACCAAGGGAGGCATTGTGTCTTGTAAGTAGATGAATGTGCTTCTGATCTTTGCATGAATGAGATAGGAAAATACATGATAGATAGATAGATAGATAGATAGATAGATAGATAGATAGATAGATAGAAAGATAGAATATAGATAGATAGATGATAGATAGATAGATGATAGATAGATGATAGATAGATAGATAGATAGATAAATGATATAGATAGATAGATGATAGATAGATGATAGATAGATAGATAGATAGATGAGATAGATAGATAGATAGATAGATAGATAGATAGATAGATAGATGATATAGATAGATAGATGATAGATAGATAGAAGATAGATAGATACATAGATACATGGATAGATAGATTAGATGATAGATGATAGATGATATAGATATAGATGATGATATAGATATATAGATATAGATATAGATAGATATAGATATCAATGATATAGATATAGAGTGTTCTTGTGTGAACTGTGAGTTGGAAATTAATGAATGTGGATCTCAGCCGTGTCTACCTGGTGTCATGTGTCAGGATCCTCTTGGGGCTTTTGTGACTATGCACCTAGACTCCTTGGAGACCACTGTGAACTCAATCTTAATGAATGTACCAGTCAGTCAACCATATTTCTATGGAGGTATATGTGCAGATGAAGAAAACAGCTACGACTGCGACTACACAGGTAGTGGATTCACTGTGCACTTTGATGCCTCATTATTAGTCAAAGCCGTGAGACAATATGTGAAGATACTGTTAACATCTATATTTATCATGACTGGCCTGGATACACAGGTGCTCTGTGTAAAATAAAGATAAATGAATGCAGTGGCAAGCCCTACCAATTTGGGGAGTATGTGCTGAGGTGTCCTCAGAGGATCAATAGGGACACAGTGTAGATCTGACTTCCTCCTTCAACTAACTTGGATCCTCAGGCTGTTTGTACCTGGTAACCTGGATTCACAGACAGGAGCCTAGCATTAACTGTCATCTGAGAAGGTCCCCACCAACAACTGACTGAAACAGATACAGAGACCCACAGCAAAATATTAGACCACACTCGGGAAGTCTTATGTCAGAGTTGGGGAAAGATTGAGGAACCCAAAAGGTATTCTTGGGTACTCAGAGACTGAACTGCCAATCAAAGAGCATACAAGGGCTAGACCTACCCCGCTTCCCCCAACACACACATATATATGTAGCAGATGTCCAGTTTGGCTTCCATGAGAGTCCTCCAAAAACTGGAGTAGAGGCTTACCCTGTCCCTATTGCCAGTCTGTGGTTCCTGTTCCTCTAACTGGTGTGCCTTGTCTGCCCTAAATGACAGATGATGAGCCTAGTGTTGCAGTGACTTGAGGTGCCAGGGTGGCATGGTAGCCAGGGGTGACCTATCCCTTCTCAGAAGTGAAGAAGAAGGGTGGAGGAAATGGCCTGTACATAGGAGTACTCGGAGGGAGACACTGATCAGATGTAAAGTGAATAAATAAATAAGTGGGAGGGAGTATGCATAGAATAGGTTCAACCCAATTTGAGCTGAATAGAACAGTTAACTTGGATCACATGGGCACATCATTATTCATAGGAGCATGGACGACACAAAAACAACTTCATCTAGAAACTCTGGCCCCAACATTGGAGAAAAACCCAAAATAAGATGAAAAAAAAATCTCAACCCTCAATCAAGCTTCCACCTCTTATAAACTTCCCAAGAGAATATGCAGCTATGACAGGAAGAAGTGGAGACTAGACTCTCCATAGCACCCCACAATAAAACCTTGCCTGTCTCATTGCCAGTCCCATAAGACAAGCTACTTCTCTACCACTAAGCTTATTCCATTGCATGACTATAAGCAAATGTATTCTGCGGGGCATACAGTCACTTTGCTTCATGGTGATCAATGGCCATGCCACTCTTGAAGGAAATAGATCCACCACAAAAATCTAATACTCCTCTGTTCATAATTAACCTCCATTCCTTGCAGAATTATCACTTAATATCTTTAGATAATGAACCCCAGGCCCAATGGGTTCCTGAGTTGGTTCACACCATTAAAATGTAGGCAGAGAAGGATTGGCCTGAGGAAGCTGGAAATTAGTTACAGAAATTTGGTAACATTTTGGATGTTGCTGTTATTGTTCCTGCTGCTACAATTATTGTTGTTTTGGTTATGCTTGTGGTTGTTGGTATTGTTTTGTTTTCTCAATTCACATTCACTTGGAGGTCAGGAACCAAACCCCAAGCCTCTAACTTCAGCACTACTGCACAGCCCCTCAAGGACCACTCTCCTGGATATACTTCATGGACTCTTATTTTGTTTTATCAGGAGAATCTTTTCAGAACCTTGGGGTGGTTCATCTTTAATTTTTGGACCATAACACTGGAAAGTTTACCTTAACACAATACTGAAACCTACGAATGCCATAATATTAAAGCACGGAGTCAATTTGAGACTCACGAAAACCTCAGGAAAATTTAAAGTTATGGAACAAAGGCACACAAATTGTCTGGAAAAAGGCAACCATAAAAGTCATCTTTACTTCCAAAGGGGAAAGTATAGCCAGGAGAATGGGAAATGATAAGGGAAATTAATTTAAAAGATAGGATGGACTTGTGTTTAGATAGATAGATGTTCCCATAGTGGGTTTAACCCCACCTCCCAAATCTGAGGTAGGCTTTATCCATTTACCCTGATTTTCTAAAAGCAAGCCAGCAGACAATCAAACAAAACAAGAAAGATCGTTCTGCTTTACTGCCAAGTTCTGGAACAAAGTTAAGATGAGCTGTTTTAGGATGTGCTAGTTCACAGCCTGGATCCTTAGAGCAGGAATTCATTTTTTTTTGTTTTTTTGTTTTTTGTTTTTTGAGACAGGGTTTCTCTGTATAGCCCTGGCTGTCCTGGAACTCACTCTGTAGACCAGGCTGGCCTCGACCACCTGCCTCTGCCTCCCAAGTGCTGGGATTAAAGGCGTGCGCCGCCACCACCACCCGGCTAGAGCAGGAATTCTTAAGATGGTCTTGATAACTGTGGTTTAAAGTTCTCCACATGAACGAAGCCTAAAATGACTAAAGTTATGATAAGTATTTATAATATTAGGTGATAGAATCAAGAGACTATAAGGATGATTCAAGAAGGAAAACTTTCAAATGTGGAATTATAAAGCTATTGTGAAAGAAACATGGGTCCATACTTGAAAATGGAAATGCATCATAAGTGAAAAATACAACCTTTACAAACACCAGTGAGTCTGTTGGGGTCACAATCCTGGCAAATATGGAAGGTAAAAAATGTATTTTTATATTATTAAATCTTTTCTTAAATAACCTACCACTGTAAACCATTGCAAAACAATTATTTTTGCCTCAGACTCTCTATTGCTAACGTTCCTAGGATGTTTCGTTACTGTCTCACATTTATGAGATATCTGAAAATCTTGTATATCTTACTGATTCCTCTAATAAAGGAAAGGAGGTAAAGATCCACCAGGAGCTCTCTTCTGATAACAACCTGAAGATAGACAACAGAGCTGTAGCACATCAGTCCAATTTCTATATTTCCTAGAACTTGTCTCCTTTGATCTTTCTGGAGCCAGTGATCAGGCTTGATAGGACCAGAAGGAGAGTGGAGGACCTAAGGCTCACAGAGCTTCTCATCTACTCCCTGTCTTAATCAGAGAGAGACTTCAGCTTTAATACATCTCTCCATGTCTCAGCTGAGGGGATCTAAGATCTCACCTCCATGTACTCACCTGGACCTCTGTGGTTCAGACAGGAACTGGGGCAGCCGTAGATAGATGACACTTGCTAGGTAATATTTGTAGTGTCTGGACCTGTGGGGCTTTTGGCTACCATCAGGTACTTCAGACTTCAGGTTTCATATTGTCACAGTGTTAGTGAGAAGGAAGGCTACTGTAGGGACTCAGTCCCTGAAGTACAGCTTCCTTTTCTCCTATTGTGACAGCATTTGTTTTGCTCTGAAATTATTCCCAGGTTAATTAGGGTTTAATTATTTTGAGAGGAAGAATGTGAGGTGAGAAAATGAACAACTAACCAAGTTTTGTGTCCTGAACTTCCTGCAGCTCCAGAGGACCTCCTGTATACTCATTTAGGCCTGTAATTCATCTTTGTCAACTCAAATGTACTTTGCTTAGGTGATTCGGAGGGCCTTGTTCCTCTGGTGACCTTCATCCTCTCTGGCTCTTAAGATGTTTCTGTCTCCTCTTTCAAGAGATTCCCCGTGCTCAGAGGCAAGGGATTTAATGGAGGCCTTCCATATCAACTCACTTTCTGCCTAAAATCATGTTGTGTGTTCTTATCTGCTGCTGGGAGAAGGCTCTCTGATGGTGACTGTATAACAACACACTGATCTATGAGTACATATTACTTTAGGAGTCATTTTATTGGTATCTTTTGAAAAAAACCAATAGCATTTGGGCTTACCTTAGGTATGTGGACTCTCTAGTGAATCTAGTGAACAAAACCTCTGCCCTAAACTAGGCACATTTTGGTTGTTCTTATAAGTTTCTTCCACCATTGCCTTGGCAGATTTTTTAGACAAGATAGATTGTAGGTCAAGATTTTGTGCCTGGGTTGCTATTCAAGCTACACTTTTTGAATTTTTAAAGGGCATCTTCCCACACAGAGGCTGTAAGAAAGGATGGTAATCTTTGAAAGTGGAGTTACTGAAGGTTGTAAACCAACATGGAGTGCTAGGAACCCAACATGAGTCTTCTGCCAGCTTATCAATGTGCTCTTAATTCCTAAACCATATCTCCAACCCCAGTAGCAAGGATCATTATGTTTCCCATCCATACTGATAACCATCATGGCTGAATCAAACCCTAAATTTCCCCAAGAATTAGTTCTGTGAATTTATTTGTTTCATAACATTTCCTTCATCTGGTGTTCATATTCACCCTGTTCATGTTGTTCACAACTTGTCTAGAGATGTGAGTATCATTTTGTTGTGTCAGTCTCTTTAATTCCTCTCAGACACAACTTGTCTGTATGATGTCAATGTACATCAAAACTATGTACCTAAAAAGTTTGTGACATATGTGTTTTATTTTAAACATGCAAGAGAAAAATAGAGACAATAAACATTCTGGATAGAAATGTGTCAGGTGACACATTGACTCCTTATTCTTGTCCATTACCCACTAGTGACAAAGACTGCAAACTCTGTGCATACTCCTGAGGTGTCTGGAGAAAAAGCCCTTCTCCACAGGTATGCCATAAGCTGGACAGTATTTACATGTTTCAAAAAGACATGAATATCTCACAAAACCAAAACAAGGGCTATTACATGCCTCTCCCCTCCATATTTTGAGAGTGTTAACTTTTGACTAGAGAACTGTGTGTTTGACCTCCCTGTCAGATACTGGGACTCCTTCAGTGGCTGTTGTGATATTTCCATTTCTCCTCAGATAGGAAGGGCAGTGAGGTGTTGCATAGCTTTGGTGAACAGTCTTTTGCAACATATTGGTCCACACAATAGTGCACACACAGCAAAGATAGATGTCTCCCTGGGAATTTTGCAGCAAAGCAAGTCTGGAAGACTCATAGTTAGTGTGTATTTGGATTCTCTGTATCCTCCTGGTCCAGTGATTGTAGAGGCCTCAGAACCCAATATCTTCTTGTCTGATAAGACTGCACTACAGGGCTTCAGCAAAGGGCTCCCCTCAGAGATTATAGTTTCTTATGTCTATGTCTGCTTGTAAATACCATGTGCTAGAACAGCAGTATTGAAGATAGAGCTCTAAACTCTGTAAGCAAGGCTAGAAGGCCAGGACAAGGTATCCTAGCAAAAGCCACATTTTCTGTGTGGGCACTAAGTAGTGAACAGAGGTGGGAAGCAGATGCTGCAGTACACTCTTCTTGAGATATTTACAGAACCCTGGATTTAGGCCTGTTGCTCTCAACTAGAGCTTTGTTCCAAATTACAATGGCAATCTCTGAAAGATAACATTTGTCCTGTGTTTTCTTATTTATTTTGTGACCACACAACCCTGTCTTGAATGTGTTTGGAATTACCTTATAGGGTTTATTCTTACCTGTTCCTCAGTGATTTGTACCCAGCAATGCCAAGCACTTACTAGCTGTAGTGAATTGGTTTCTCTCCCTGCTCATCTCCACTTTGTAAGTGACCTTCAGAAAAGTATGCTTCCTGAAATCCTTATAGTTCACTTGATCATTGCACATAGTAAGTGCTTTGAAATAAGTAGGGGAGTCAATGGTGATGGTAGAGCAGAAGAAGGAACAAGAATCCAGGAAAAGTTTGGAGGTTCTTACAAGAGTAAAACTCTAGCATGTGGAAAAATTCTACTATCAGGAGACTGCATGCCCTCCTGCATTTTGCTATGAAGGATACAGCAAGTTTAACTGCATGATATGAAGTGTGGGATGGTCGGATAGTAAACATCCCTGCCCTCTTCCTAGAGTCTGACTTCAATTATCTATTACCAGCTGTCTGCAAAAAATTAAATGTATTATTTTAACGAATTTGTTGCTCTGATACATTTGAATGCAAAAGCAATGCCATTCCTGTGTATATAGCATTACATTTTGTTTTCTCAGGAGACTCAGCAGTGGTAACCAACACAGACATCTCTGATGATCAGGACAAACGGGCTGAGACAAGCATAACTAAGTACTAAAAATGCTTTGATATTTAGTATTGTGGAGTCATGTGTTACTGTGGAACCTGTGTAATAGGAAAAAATAAAGAGTGCCCAATAAAAGAGAAGGAAACAGGATATCAGAGCAAGAACCCTCTGAGTCTCTCCAATACCTGGCATAGAATTGTTTGCAGACCTGGGGCTGTGAAGGTAGAGAACATGGACATGATATTTGTTCAGATGGGGTTTCATAAACCTATTGCTCCAGCCCATAAGATCCTGGAAAATGACATCACGAAGAGCATGAGAGAGGAACAGCCACTTAACTCTGCATCTGGATGGCAGCATATACCCAGTAAACATCCCAACTACAGACCTGTTCAAATTACTACCTGCTGTGACATAGTGCAGCAAGTTGAAGCTTATCAGGGAGTTAAAGATACAAAAGAGGAGGAGAAATGCAAAAATTGCCTTGGAGTGTGCAGTTTGAGCTTTGTACAAAGGGTGATCCTGGAATTGATGGTGATAGCCTGGACCAAGTTGAGGAGACAGGTGGTGCAAATGGAGAGGCCACAGGCAACCATTTCTAATAAACTATAGTTTTACAACCAACTTTACTTAGGGAATTTCTGTAATAAAAAATGGAGGCAATATTTTGACCCCTTTGCAATAATTAATGATTGTGTTTACAAAAGCCAAGTGGACGACAATAAGATCTATATGATTATTGTCAGGACCCATGATGGAAGACTACATATATCTCACAAATAAGATAATATTCCTGCCCTTCCTTCCCTTCCTGGTCCTGTGGGCTGGGGCAGACACAGAGTTGGTCTGCTCCTGTCCTGTGGAGATACTGACTCCTGAGTCATCCTAGAGGAGCCACTGCACTCAGAGCAGCCGAGGAGCCACTGTACTCAGAGCAGCTGACACTGAGTTGATCTACTCCTGTCCTGTGGAGAGACTGACTCCTGAGTCATCCTAGAGGAGCCACTGCACTCAGAGCAGCAGAGGAGCCACTGCAATCAGAGCAGCAGACACCAAGATTAGAATCATAAGACTACAGAGACATCTGGACTCTGAGGAGCTCTGCAACAAGCAAGATAACTGGAAATACAGACTCCAGTCTTACACAGTGAGGGCAGGCAACACTAGAGTTAATCAGATGGCGAAAGGCAAGCGCAAGAACATAAGCAACAGAAACCAAAGTTTCTTGGCATCATCAGTTCCCAGTTCTCCCAATATAGCAAGCCCTGAACACCCCATCACACCTGAAAAGCAGGATT
>NW_021604708.1:3624842-3633269 GCF_004785775.1 Grammomys surdaster | reverse complement strand
AGTGGGTGCAGCCTACATGGCCTAAGACAGGGCTCTCACCCTCCTTTCACCCACATCAGAGTCCCTTGACGTTGCCCATCGTCGACAGCCTAAAGCCTTCGACCATCGATGTGACTCGTCTCACATCAGTGTTTTGGGGTTGTGAACTTGTCTAAGACCCCCCATAATTAGACATCCAAATTCAAAACTCACATAGTTGGGATTGAACATAAGACGCCTTCTCTAACTAAACAGAGAAGGGGGAGATGCCAGAAGCCAGGACCCTCGCCCTTACCCTTACCCCCTACCTTTCCCCACCTGCACAATGTCCTCTGAAGCTTGGCAACTGCAAGATCCTGCTTAGCAACTGCAGATAGACTCAAAGCAGAGTACCATGTCTTCTTAAGAATAGCAGGGAGACCATAACTCAAGCAGTGTACCATATCTTCTGAAGAACTGCAGGTAGATCATAATTCAAGGCAGTGTACCATATAGACCATGACATGTTTCAAGGCACAGGCCAAGAAGATTTTGTACTTTTCCACCACCTGGACCCGCTTACCCCCTCCCCTTGTAAAACATGCTATAAAAAAGCATTTCATGTTCAAAAAAAAGAAAAAAGAAATTAAAAAAAAAAAAAAGAAAGACAGCATTTAACAGACTTATTACAAAGTTTAAACTTGTTGATTTTGCAATTTATCCTTCTCCAACTTACTGATTTTTCCCACATATATCTGGACCTTGTATTATGCCCCTAAGGTCCATGATCCAGTTCTGAAAGAACATGCTGCCTTGATTAGTTTCACACAGATTTCTCTATGTTATTTCTTACCTATTAGAGTAGTGAGGGTTTAAAAAGCTTATTAAACTTGTATATTAGTATCTCTTCTCAATCACCCTAAGAAAGACACGATGTGTCCACATGTGCATGTATATGTGTATCATTATCTGTCTCGCTATTGGCATGTCAGAAATCACATAGGTACAACTGGAAAGTATCAAATTATAAACAGATCAATAGAGAGATTTTGAGAGAAAATGAAGCATTGCTGATTAAGTTACTTCAAGGATAGCCTATACTTTTTAGTAAATTTCTTGAAAGCTTATGACATTACAAAAGAGAGGAAGTGTTAAATATTTACCAACTATGCTATGGAAAGGGAATTGATTTCTCTAGGATACTGAGTTTTATCAATCCTCAGGAAAGAGCCCAACTCGAATGTTTCTGCAAATTGTTTTGTCAGTTTATATCTATGATTAAAGTGCAGTTTTAAACCAACAGTTTCCTTGAGCAACCAATTAACCTTTTGAACAGGCATTATGCTAATACTTACAGACTACATACAAACCAGTGTCTCTGAGACCTGCTCACTGACCAGTAAAGGATGGGAGAAGATGCACGGGCAGCATAGCCTTCTGAGGGCAGGGAAAGCTTAAGTGATAAAGCTTTAAGAAGATGCTATGAGGCATGGGGGAAGGACAAAGATCAGCCCTGGATAATATAGCACATATTCCTGTGGAAATGTAAGCACCAATGTCAACATGTCTTTGGAAGAGTTTCAGAGTAATTCAGAACTTATTTTCATGTGGATGAAATGTCAAGTTATAGAGGACAAATAGAAATTCAGGTTGTTGTGTAAAGTTCTATGTGTTTTGTGAGGAATGATGCAAGTAGAATAAATTTCAGCTTCAATGGTTCAGTTTTTACTGCAATAAAAGTAAAAAAAAAAGAAAGAGAGAGAGAGAGGAGGGAGGGAGGGAGGGAGGGAGGGAGGGAGGGAGGAAGGAAGGAAGGAAGGAAGGAAGGAAGGAAGGAAGGAAGGAAGGAGAAACTACCATACCATTCATAAAGTGATTACATTCAAGTGTGAGATATTGGGGAGGTCTGGCAGGCCTAGGGACTTCTAACGAAGAACATCACTAAACTAAACCAACCTTAAAACAATCTGGAAAACATGCCTTTGTTAAGAACCTAAAAGAACAATTTTCCTCATGTTTGTGGGGAGAGAAGTATTCCTAGAAGAAAGAGTAAAAACAGGGTTAATATGACTAAAAAGGAAATCACAATCACTAAAATGGGAGGCTTCTGCCCATGCAGATTGAGAAGACAATTTTTGCCACACTTAGTCCCACATTAAGACCAGTGATCTAGACTTTCATATCCTGACTAAGTCATTAACCTCTGTATAATTTATGGTCAAGGGGCCTGGGAAGAGGAGACACCATATCATCTCACCTGAGAACCTGATCCACTTGACCAAGCACAAATTTCTGAGAAGCTCCAAGTTAAGTTCAACATCATTTGAGTGATGGCTGCATATAAGGTGGTGAAGCGGATCAGGATGAAGCACAACACAGTCCAGTAGCCTGAGCTCACACTGGGTGACATGAGGAAAAGGGAAAAAGGCCACTGGGCAAATACTCAAGACTGTATTGGTTTGAAAATGCCAAACTGATGCCATGCATTAAGCTTTTGTCTGGGAAGAGCACGGCCATAGGAACTTGAGGAATGAAGGATTGTTGTTGAAGGCAGGAAACTATCAAGTTATGTCCTGATTGAAGCCATCATATTGTCACAGGAATGGAAAACAAACCAACCAGAAAAACAGAGACTGTGGTCACGCATCCTCAAGGAAAGAAACGTGTATTTACATCATTGACACCATTATTTTTTATCAGAATAAATAAACAATATTACATGTGTTTCTCAAAAGATTTTTCCTGGTGTAGTGCATAAAGTCAGAAGATGAATTGGAATAATATTATCCACACAATAATCTTTCTTTCTCTTACTGGACCTGGAATTCTGGGAAATACCCTAATACTTGTGAGACTTATGTACATGCCTGCCTTGGGGACTGAGAAGAAGCCTATCGACCTTATTCTCATCCACTTGGCATTTTCTAATATCATCACTATTTGTTCAACATTGATCAAAGATATAGCCACAGTGTTCTATTTCAGAAACTTCTTAGGAGATATTGGCTGTAAAGCTGTGGTTTTTCTGGCAAGGATGGCACGGGGCCTTTCCATCTGCACCACCTGTCTCCTCAGCTTGGTCCAGGCTGTCACCATCAGTCCCAGGACTACCCTTTGGACAAAACTCAAACCACGATCAGCATGTGAAGTTCTTCCCTTTATCTTTGTCTTTTGGATTGTCAATGTTCTCATAAGCTCCAACTTGCTCTCCTACATCAAAGCAGGCAGTGGCTTGAACAGTTCTATGGCTATAATGTACATTGGCCACTGCTATATGCTCCAATCCAGACACATCATCAAGTGGCTTTTCCTCTCTCTCATGACTCTTCGTGATGCCATCTTTCAGAGTCTTTTGGGCTGGAGCAGTGGGTCCATGGCTCTCCATCTGTATAAGCACCACAAGCGTGTCCTCTACCTTTACAGTTCCAGGTTTGCAAACAACTCCCCTCCTGAAATCAGAGCTACATGGAGTGTTCTCATTCTTATGACCTGTTTTCTGTTCTTCTATTGGGTAGATTTTATTCTCTCCTTTTACCAAGGTTTCACAGTGACACATGAGTCTGTTTTACTAAATATTAAAGTATTTTTAGAACTTGGTTATGCTAGTTTCAGCCCCTATGTTCTGATTAGCAGACATATCCATGCCCACTAAGAAGTGTAGAAATTGCATTCTATGTCTATTCTCTATGAGCTAAAGGTGTATACATTGTAAGTTCCTTTTCCATGATGAATTTTAGATGTGGAGACATAATGTCTGCTATGTAGTATAGGTTGAACTGGCAGTCTATATGTAGTACAAGCTGATCTTGAGGTAATTCAGTACCCCAAATGCAGGGATTACAACATTCCTTCCTTACCAAACTGTCATTTGATGCAATAGTCTAATTATCACAATAAATATTAAATTAAATGTTAAATATCATGGTAATCGATTTCCTTTTCTTAAGAAGTCTGGCACTGCACGATCTTAAGACCTGTTGAGGATTTCTAGGGAGGTGGAAAGTGAACTCTTACAATCTTCCTATGCCACCATCCTTGTCGTGTGACTTTATCCTTTCATTCACACCAGGGAAATTCTGGAGGTAATGCTTCTGTCAGAAATTACTATTGCATTTTTTTCCAAATCCAGAACATTAGGTTAGGTGGAGATGAGGAAATGCCTCTCATCTGAGGTGAGCTAGTACAGCAGAGTGAAGATGACAGTGAGACAAGCAAGGTCACCACCTCACAGCAGACTTGGTCACCAACTGTGTGACATTGTTAGATTCCAGAATGAAAAATAACATGTCAAGGATGCTGTCCAATTATAACTGGGTTAGAATGTATAGTGCTAGTACAAGAAGCTCTGGAAAGTGGGCTCTCGGAAATCATGCTTTTCAGGATCTGTGTACTCTCGTGCTGCAGCCCGAGCTCACTAGCACATTGGTGTGTTAAAACCTTCATCATAGATTATAAACACTGGACCTTCCACTTCTCACTCCCAGTCACTCACTACGGCCTCTACTGAACATCCAAGTGTTTGCTAGGCCTCCTTGCCCTGCTGCATACCAGACCCAATCTTCCCTGATGCTGTACAGATGCACCTTGTTGAGCTGAAGAAAAGGAGACCAAAGTTATGAGGCTGCAGAGGGAATCCATTTGCTGGAACCCCAGCAGCATATCCATGAGAAGGGAAGAGACATTGGGAGCCTTGTGACCTCCACAACCTCAGGCCCAGGAGGACTGAAGAGTCCAGAAATCACCCTTATCCCAGGTCCTCAAGACACTGCACTGCAGTCATCCTAAGGATGATTCTATTCCCAGGAAGCTAGCAAATAAAGGAGTAAGTAAGTTGTTCACACGTACATTCCCTCAACGAGCTTCCATGGTTACCATGTCAGGAAAACACCCAGCACTTCCTATTTGTCATGAGCTCTCCCAGAAGCCATGGAGCAGGAGACCAATAGGGAAAGAGGTGTCAGGATATAACTGTCCTGCCAGGACAGCAGATATTCTAAAGAAAGACAGGTGCCCTCCACTTTTCACTTTCAGAGTACTGTTACAATAATCCCAAAGAATGAACACTGTCCAGGAGTCAGTCCCACCCCTAAGAAGGAGAAAGGCTAAAGCCCAGGCACTATGAGAAGACAAACTTGCCTCTCCACAGAGGCTTCACACAGCTCTGATGACACTGAACCTTAACTGGATTTTCTTTCTATTATAAAATTGTGACACTGATACAGAGGAGAGGAGGAGAAAGGAGGAGTCTTTCTCCCCTTGGTTTAGCCAAACAATAGATAAATCCATTTGCTTTATCAGTTTGTTTCCTAATTTTCTTAAAGAGCCAAAGGACTTATGATTTCTTTTTACAATTCCCATTTTTGATTGTATTGAGTATATGTATGCATCTTGTGAGTATGTGAGCACAAGTGTCTATGGGGTTGTGCACGTGTACATTTGTGCTCATCTGCAGGCCTGAAACTGATGCTGATGACAGGAATTCACCATCATGTTCAACTTTATTGAGTCCAGAATCTTTCAGTCAAATACAGAACACACCAAATTGGCTAATCTGACTACCCAGTTCCTCTAGGGAGAGCCTGACTCTGGTTTCTGGGGCTAGAATTGCAGGCAACAGCCACCCCACCAGGCATTTAAGTAAGTGGCACACACTTGCAAGGAAAGCACTTTTACCATTGAGCCATCTCCACGCCAGGGTTTATGACTTTTCAATGCCTCCATGTAACAAGGGAATATCTTTTATCTGAGGTCAGCTTGCTGACCAGAGTGAAGCTAAAGTCCTCTATACTACAATCTCAAGGTGATAATTGTTTGCCATTGCTTGCTCCCAGTATGCTAAAGAATTCAGTAACAATAAATACAATGAGGTGATTCCAGACACACTGAAGACTTGAGGGTTTGGTTACTAAATGGATGTGGCTGTAGCTACCATGGAGCACAAGCAAGACCCAGAAGGTGTACTCTCCAGACATTTCCAGTGAGAACTTTGTCAGGCAGCTACATCCTGGCTACAACCCAGAATAGAATCCAGGCCAAAGATGATGTCAAGAGGGTCATGAAAGCTGAGAAAATCCACTTATTGAAAAAAGGTGATTGACTCTTGGTGACATATTCTTATGAAGCATGCCCCTGTAACTGAAGCAAAATTTGATGGTGACAGTAATGATAAGAAAAGCTGCAAGGATGAGATAATATGGCTTTAAGGTGACCAGTGTGAAGAATGTCTTCTGGCCTGGATGACAGACACAAACAATGATATCATGAAGCAGAGCTATATAACAGACATTAAACAGGAGAACAGCAACTAGGACTTCCCCCAGCCTAATGCAGTGTGATGCAGGGATTGCACTGAGACCAAGGCAGAAGAGATCCAGGCTGATGTGGAGCACCATCTAAGGGATAAAGATGCTTCTAGCAATCAGGACACATGGTCTGCCACGGAAAAGTTAAGGAACATCTCAGGAAAAGCAGACCTGCAGCATTGGGTGCCAACAGAGATTTTGGCAGTCTCTAAAACCACATCTTCTAAAAGCTCAAAGCAGTCAGGTGCATAGCTTGCCAAGATTTTCTCCATTCTGTAATCTGTCTTTCACTCTATTAAGTGTGTGTGTGTGTGTGTGTGTGTGTGTGTGTGTGTGTGTGTGTGAGAGAGAGAGAGAGAGAGAGAGAGAGAGAGAGAGAGAGAGAGAGAGAAGGTTTTTAGTATCCTGAAGTCCCATTTATCAATTCTCTTGTTTCCTGAGCAACTAAGGAGTTCTACTGAGAACAAGTTTGCTTATGTTTATATCTTGAAGGTCTTTTCCCTCCATTTCTTCCAACAGTTTTTAGTTTCTTGTCTTACATTAATGTCCACTGAGAGTCAGTATTTGTGAGCAAGACATACAGACCTAGCTTGATTCTTCTCCATGTGGATATCCAGTTTCTGCAGCATCATTTGTCCTCCTGTGCAGATCAAGTATGCTAGACAGACAACCTGACACATACAACATGCTCACTGTTGTAATAAAGGCATGACTGATATGGAGGCAACAGACGCTTTCTGGTTGGATTTGAAATCAATACAGAGGACAGAATTCACAACTGATCCCATAAACCTGGTCAGAAGCCTGTGTCAGAGATGGAATGTTCAGAGCCTGAGTGAGGAGGCTATACCTTTCTTTTGCAAAATGCACATGATGTATGTGTCAAATTATAAAATAAATTCTGAAAACTTATATTTATGTCCATCAATTAGTATTGGTATATGTTATATTTTAGTCATAGAATATTCTCTTTGCAGTGGTCAGTGGTTGCTGCAAAACTTTATAACTAGACAAATTGGAGATAGGCAGTTTTATAATTATCATCATTGGTCAATGATATTTCCTCTGTCTTCCTGTGAAATTGACTATGGTGTATTGAGGATAATTTAAAATAAAATCCACTTCACTTGAAGATTTTCATCTTGTATACTTTGTAATTAAGAACTTTCATTTTATATAATAACATATTTTATTAAGGTAAATTCAATACTATTAGTTTCTGACATAATTTTCAATAATCCTTTAAGTATAAGGAGAGACATGAGGACCAGCAAGATGGCTCTGGGGGTGAAGGCATCTGGTACAAAGCCTGAGGACCTGAGTTTAATCCCTGGGATCCACTTAGTAGAAGGAGAGAACTGACTCCTGAAAACTATCCTCTGACCTCCACACATAGCATGACATGTGGTCACCCTCACAGATACACACACATAACATCAATAAATCTTTAAAAAGTTTTAAAAATTGATTTGGAGATATATATATTTCTGTGTTTATCATGTGCAAGATCCTGCATTTATCCCAGCACTACATGCACACTAGACACAGACTGATAAACACATGCATGCACACAAGCACACATGCACACAAAACTTAGACAAATAGAAAGTGCAGAGGTGAAATTTGAATCCAATATCTCTGGCTCAAATTTTTTCTAGTTCATCTCTTTTTCAAAACCAATTACCAGAGGAAATAATAAAGTGAATGTGAATAATTTATTGCATTTTAATGTATGGATTGAGATGCTGTATATAAGGAAAAGAATTAAGTAGATAGTATTGACACTGAACAATTTGCCTTCTAATATATTTATCTTTTCTTTTTATGTATTTTTCTATAGCAACAGAAATCTATATTTCTGCTATGTATAAGGGTAGGTTCTGTTGCTAAGGTGTTGTTACCCCAATTGGTTCTTGAGTTGTCAATAAAGAAGGCAGGTGCAGGGGGGTGGAGAGAGGGTAGGGTACTGCAGGATGGAAGGTACAGGTGGGACTTCTAGATCCCAAGAGGAAAAGGAGACACAGGGAAGGAAAGGGGGCTTTTCTGCCATGCTTTGAAGTGAGGAGAAAAAGAAGTCATGTAAGGTCTCAGAGCAGCTAGGACCTGCAGCCTCGACTACGTGTGTGTGTGTGTGTGTGTGTGTGTGTGTGTGTGTGTGTGTGTGTGT
>NW_021604708.1:3537277-3624832 GCF_004785775.1 Grammomys surdaster | reverse complement strand
TGTGTGTGTGTGTGTGTGTGTGTGTGTGTGTGTGTGTGTGTGTGTGTTTGGGGGGGGGAACAAGGATGTTCAAGTTGGCTAGCTGATGCAGACCACTAAGTTTAGGGCAGTGGGAGAGACAAAGATAATAAATTGATAAGGGCATACATTTCCAGGCAGGAGGTGTCTGTTCCCAGCAATTGTAGCAGTGTGTGTATCTTTTAGATTCGAGGGTCTCAGGAGTGGGCTGGTAATGTGACCCCTTCAGGAGCAAAGGCAGGTAGGAAAGAGAATCCAGGTTAGTGCTCAGAGCTAAGCCAGGAGGAACAAAGGGGAGCCAGGAGGGGCTTGTAGGGTGACACAGCTCCTGGGCTAGAACGGCAGCACATTTTTAAAACCACACAAAACAGGTATATTCTCCTGAGTACTCCAAAGCTCAGGAAAAAGTACAAGTTCATCTAGAAGAGTATGAGGCAAACTTGAACCCTACTGGAAATTCCTCACAGTATCTCTCCTTCAGTCTCTGGGCTGAGTTTCATGTGGACATTGTCATAAGAGTAATACGAACATTGTTTAATTACCTCCAACTTTCTGCCATGGATAATCTCTCTTCTACAGTCAATGACACTATCATGTGACCTTCTTTAAAGTACTGCTGGAAAGACTAGAGAGGTGATTCAAGAGTAAAGTGCACTTGAAGCACTTACAGAGGATCTTGGCTTTTCATTTCTAACCTCAGCTCTGCTCTCACATTTATTTACGTTAGGTTGCATCCAGGATAGGCAGGGCTTCCTAAGCACCAGATCCAAAAAATGCATGAAAGGGCACAAAAGTTTTAGAAGTGTCATTGAAGTTGTATAATAAGTTAGGATTGTTTTTAGAACAAGGCCAAAGTTGGAAAGGCATTGATACTTCAAGTCCCATCTGATATTTAATGTATTCAATGTTAAAAATAAACAGTCAGTTATAGCAAAGGCCTTCAATATCGACAGACACAGGTAGACAAGGGATGCTAAACTTGTCCTTATCCATGTCTGGGATTTGCTCAGAAAGCAAGATCCCAGGGCGCTGAGCATCACTTATTTTGCCCCTGTCTAATGAGGGATTTGAGAAGGAAAAGCAAGGCCTGTGTGACAGAAGTCAGTCCCCAGCCAGGCCACAGCTTGGGACTTTGAGACAGTGAAAACAAGTCAGGAGATGCGGTAAGCTCAGTACACAGACACTTGGTTAGTTGTTCCTTTTCTCACCTCACATCCTTCCTCTCAAAATAATTAAACCCTAATTAAGCTGGAAATAACTTCTGAGCAAAACAGATGCTGTAACTGTGGGAGAGAGGGAAGCTGTACTTCGGGGACTGAGGCCCTTCAGTGGCCTTCCTTTCCCCTGACACTGTGACAACATTGAACCTGAAGTTTGAAATACCTGATGGCATCCAAGAGCCCCACAGATCCAAACAGTACAAATATGACCTGGCAAGTGTCACCTATTCAGAGCTGCTCCAGACCTTGTCTATACCACAGAGGTCCAGGTGAGTACATGGAGGTAAGAACTTCATCCCTCAGAGGTGCCACAGAGAGTTTCATTAAAGTTTAAATCTCTCTCTGACAAAGTTAGGGAAGAATTGAGAGGCTCTGTGAGCCTTGGTTCCTCCATTTCCTTCCAACCCTGACAAGGCTAGTCCCTAGGTTTAGAGAGATAGAAGAGACAAGTTCCTGGAGATACAAAAATGGGACAGAAATACTGAGGCATTGCTATCCATCCTCAGGCTGGAGTCAGGACAGAGCTCTGGGTGGGTCTTTGTCTGAGGTTACCTCCTCATTTTTTTTAAGGAATCAGTAAGATAAAGATTTTCAGAGGTCTATCAAAAACTTGAGACATTAAGGAAACACTCCTGCAACATCGGCAGTGGAGAGACTGAGACAATAAATGTTTTTCAAGGTTTACATAGGGAAACTCTGTCTCAAAAATAACATGACAAAACAAAAACAAACCAAAATCAGTGTCCAACTACACCAGCACTGTGACTTCAACAGTGTCACAGATGTTTGTAAAGTTTATACTCTTCACTTTTGCACATTTCCAGTCTTCATTGATTAGAACATGTTTTCTTTTACAATAACTTTATAACTCCCAATGTGAAGGCTTTCCTTCTGTATCCATCCTTAAAATGTATCCATTCTATCACAGGATATCATACACATTGTATGCATAGCTGGAATGGAGAGCTGTAAACCACTAAGAGTTACAGTTATTATCGTTACAGTCTTGAGAATTCCTGCTCTAAGGATCCAGGCTGTGAAGTAGCACATCCTGAAACAGCTCATCTTAATTTTAGCTCAGCACTAAGTAGCAAAAAGTAATAATCCCATTTTGTTTTGTTTGCTTCCTTCTTTCTCTTTTAGAAAACCAGGGTGGATAGTTGCAACCTACCTCAGCCTCTTGAAGGTTAGACCTAAACAAGGATCATCCATCTATCCAAATAGATGTACATCTTGTCTTCTAAATTAATTTCCTATAGCAGTTCCCAAGATAACATGGAAGACGAGTCACTTCTCCCTCCTATGACAGTCGAATTCAGTAAAAGGAATTGTGTATTAGAACATCAGAATCTGCTCTCAAATATGATTTGAAGTGTGAAAAACAGAGGAGAAGACTAGAAAAGTAGGAATCCCTAGGAAAGCAAACATTAAACAAACATAACACTGTTAATATTTTCTATCAGAACCTGGACTGAACTGATAGCAGGGGATTTTTACAGATTCCAGTCACTGACTGAACACTTAATTTTTATGCTAAATATGTTAATGAACACTGATGTGCTTGGTTTTAATATCTGGAGCATATTTCATTATGTTCAGATATTTAGAATGGTATTGTGATTTCTAGGAAGCACTGAAACAGGCAGTGCTTACTTCTTTGTCAGAGGAGCAGTTGAAAGGCAATGACTGACATTTCCAGAATGAGGAGGCCACCTGAACCCAATGCTGTAAACAAAGTGAAGGTCATGTAGGTCACCTGTGAGATCATCAAGACCCAGACATTTAAATAATCCTGTGAGTTTAGCAGGAAGGAGAGCAGAGAACAGAGGCACTCTAAGTACTCAGAACACACAAATCCATGGAGCCACTGAAGCATCTGGACTCCTCTTATTTTAGAAAAGGTGCCCAAAGTTTACCATAAATCCTTAAGAAATAAGAATATGAAGAATAACATCCTGCCAAGGTCTAAGCTCTGGATTTACCTGGGATGGATGTAGAACAATGCAACCTGCCTGATAAACAGGTTAGAGGAAAAGCAGGCTCAGAGCCAAGTGTCACGACTGCTGTTCAAAAGGCCCCAAAGAGACAAATGCAGACATGAGATCTTAAATGTTGGAGTCTCTGTTCACAGCAGTAAAGTCCAAGTTACTGTGTTGCCGAAGCTGACGCTGAGGACTCATAACTCAAAACTTCATTCATCTTATGGCAGCATATGGCATGTCCTTAGTCCAATTTTCCTGTTCACCTCATAGTCACTCTCTGATCCAGAGCTGCTCCTTGCTCCCTTAGATGCCCTGAGATTACTCACTGGAGTGACAGATGCCAGACCCTCTTCTCCTAGAAAGCACCACAGGGTTCTGCTAGATACCCATCCTGGCTGCAACCAGATGTAGTATAAGTTTTTCAACATATTTTTGATGATTCATCTTTAACTGCAGGGTCCTATCTGGAAAAATCATTCAATTTGACCTCATACTCTGGAATACGTTTAAAAAATAACTTGTGAAAATTTATATAGAGTGAAATCACAGAATGGTCAGTATAAAAAATTTAAATATTATGATGTAGAAATTGGTATTAAAAGCAAAATGCAAATCTAGAAATTGTTATACCTGACCAAAATGAAAATAAGAAAGAAGCCTCAAACATTGGGAATTTGATGGCCAATATGATAAAATACAGCAGGAAACAGAAAGAAATTTTGATTAGAGAAACTTGGAGTGCAATTCAGCGATGCTGAGAGTTAACAAGGATAATTTAGGCACACAGATAGACAGACATACAGACAGACAGACAGACAGACAGACAGACAGACACATACAGAATATGCATGCATACACACACTTGAACAAGTTAAGTATAATCATAGAACATAACTCCTTTAAAACTTTTGAATAACTGTTAACAGATTCACCTCTGAGAGAACACACAATAACTCAGAGTCTACAGAAAACTGGGGAGATTCATAGACCTCACCTGCAACATTACATCACCTACCACTGCCTCTTGAAAAGTAGAAAATGCTGTTATGCAGGCCGTGCTGTTCAGATCCATGTCTAGCATTACTATTGCTTTCTGGAAAAAAAGTCTTTCCATCCTGGATAGACAATTTTTTTTAACCTAGAAAGTAAAAATGGTTTTAAAGTTTATTAACAAAATGGTTTTCCTCTCTTCGACAGTGGTTGGCACTCTGGGGAACATGTCTGTTTCTGTGAATTATATGTTCAATTGATAGGGAAGCCCTGAGAAGAAACCCATACACCTTATTCTCAGCCACTTGGCTTTTACAAACATCATAATCCTTCTTACAAAAGGACTGCCTAAGACAATAGTAGCTTTTGGTTTGAGAAACTTCCTAGGTGACATAGGCTGTAAGATCATTGTTTACCTGGAGAGGGTGGCCTGTGGCCTCTCCCTCTGCACCAGCAGTCTCCTCACTGTGGTCCAGGCCATCATCATCAGTCCCAGAGCATCTGGGTGGAGCAGGCTCAGGCCAAAGTCTGCATGGCACATCCTTCCATTCTTCTCATCTTTTTGGATACTCAGTGCTTTAATAAGTATGAACTTAATCCATTCCATCACAAGTACAAGTCTGAATATATCACAGCTTAAAAATGGTTACAACTATTGTTATTTTACACTAGAAAGTCAGAAAATAAAATGGATTGGTCTTCTTCTCATGGTCCTGAGAGATGCAGTGTGTCAGGGTGCCATGGGAGGGGCCAGTGGCTACATGGTATTTCTTCTTCACAAGCATCACCAGCATGTCCTCTACCTTCAGAACTCCAAGCTTCTCTACAGAACTCCCCCTGAGCTGAGAGCTGCTCAAAGTGTCCTCCTTATGATGCTCTGTTTTGTTTTCTTCTACTGGTCAGATTGTGCCTTTTCTCTAATTTTAAGTATCTCCTCAAGGGATAATACCTGGATGGTAAATACTCGAGAACTTCTGACCCTTGGTTATGCAACTTTTAGCCCCCTAGTGCTGATTCACAGGTATGGACTTCTGGATGAATGTTGGCATGCTCAGATGATGAATCTTGGCATGCTCAGATGGAGAAATTGAGAAAATATGTCTCTCAATTATATGTTCAATAAGGAAGAAAAAAAACTCTCAGTTCTGCAATATTTTGGATAAGGCAAAATTCTACAAAGACATTTAAGCAACTATTTATTCTCAGATACTTTTCCTGGTCAATCATGCCTTGAGCTGAAAATTAATTATAAAATAACTCTGTAATCTTAGCAAATTACAGAAATATAGAAACCTCATTCTCCATTTTGCTGCTATTTCAAAGGGATTTTTTAAATATTTTTATGTTTTTATTCATTTATGATGTATGGATAGTTTGCCTAAGTTATATCTATGTAGCACATTCATTCTTAATTCCTGGAGAGTATGGAAGATAGCATCACATGACCTGTGAGTGACTGGAGTTAGCGGGATTGTACTGAACCAAAACACAGTTGCTTTGAATTGAACCTGAGTTCCCTGGGAGACAAGCTAGTGCTCTTAACTACTGAGCCATCTTTCTTTTATTTTTTCTTTTTTTTTTTTTATTGGATGATTTATTTACATTTCCTATGTTGTCCCCTTACCCCATCCCCCACCACCACCTCGGAACCCCCAATCCCCTCGCCCCTCCTCCTTCTTCTCTGTGGATGTAACCTCTATCTACACCCCCCCACCCCCACCTCCCCACCCTCAAAATTCCCACCCCCTGGGGCATCCAGCCTTCATGAGGTCAAGGTTCTCTTCTTCCACCTATGCCCAGCAGGGCCCTCCACTTTTACATATTCAGCTGAAGCCCTGGATCCCCCCCTAAGTGCTCCCAGGCTGGTGGTTTAGACCCTGGGAGCTGTGGTTGGTTGGTATTGTTGCTCTCCTCATGGTGCCACAAACCCTTTCAGCTCCTTCAGTCTTCACTCTAACTCCTCTATTGAGAACCCCATGATCAGTTCAATGGCTAGTTGTGAGCATCTGCCTCTGAATATGTCTGACTCTTGAAGGCCTCTGAGGAGATATCCATATCAGGCTCTTATCAGCATGCACTTCCTGTCTTCCACATCAGCATCTACCTTTGGTGATTGCACATTGGGATAGATACTCAGGTGGGGTGGTCTTGAGACGGCCCCTCCTTCAGTTTCTGTCCCTCACTTTGTCCCCATGTTTGCTCCCTTGAGTATTTTGTTGCTCCTTCTAAGAAGGACCAAATCACCCTCACTTGGTCTTCCTTCTTTATGGGCTTCATGTGGCCTGTGAGTTGCATCTTGGGCATTTCAAGGTTCTAGGCTAATATCCAATAATCAGTGAGTGAATACCATGTGTCTTCTTTTGTGATTGGCTTACCTCACTCAGGATGATAATTTCTAGTTCCATCCATTTACCTAGGAACCTCTCGAATTCATTGTTTTTAATAGCTGAGTAATACTCCATTGTGTAAATATACCACATTTTTTGAATCCATTCCTCAGTTGAAGGACATCTGGGTTCTTTCCAGCTCCTGGCTATTATAAATAAGGCTGCTATGAACATAGTTGAGCATATGTCCTTGTTATATGTTCGAGCATCTTCTGGGAATGGAGAGAAACTTGAAGCAATCCCACTAAGATCAGGGACTAGACAAGGTTGCCCACTCTCCCCCTACCTATTCAATATAGTACTGGAAGTCTTAGCCAGAGCAATTAGACAGCAAAAAGAAGTCAAAGGGATACAAATAGGAAAGGAAGAAGTCAAAATATCGCTATTTGCAGATGATATGATAGTATACTTAAGTGACCCCCAAACTTCCACCAGAGAACTCCTAAACCTGATAAACAACTTCAGCAAAGTGGCGGGTTATAAAATCAACTCAAACAAATCAGTAGCCTTCCTCTACATGAAAGATAAACAGACTGAAAAAGAAATTAGGGAAATGACACCCTTCACAATAGTTGCAAATAATATAAAATACCTTAGTGTGAATCTAACCAAGCAAGTGAAAGACCTGTATGACAAGAACTTCAAGTCTCTGAAGAAAGAAATTGAAGAAGATCTCAGAAGATGGAAAGATCTCCCATGCTCATGGATTGGCAGGATTAATATAATAAAAATGGCCATCTTGCCAAAAGCAATCTACAGATTCAATGCAATCCCCATTAAAATCCCAACTCAATTCTTCACAGAGTTAGAAAAGGAAATTCTCAAATTCATATGGAATAACAAAAAACCCAGGATAGCGAAAACTATTCTCAACAATAAAAGAACTTCTGGAGGAATTACCATCCCTGACCTCAAGCTGTACTACAGAGCAATAGTGATAAAAACTACCTGGTATTGGGACAGAGACAGGCAGGAAGATCAATGGAATAGAATTGAAGACCCAGAAATGAACCCACACTCCTATGGTCACTTGATCTTTGACAAAGGAGCTAAAACTGTCCAGTGGAAAAAGGACAGCATTTTCAACAAATGGTGCTGGTTCAACTGGAAGACAACATGTAGAAGAATGAAAATTGATCCATTCTTATCCCCTTGTACAAAGCTCAAGTCTATGTGGATAAAGGACCTCCACATAAAACCAGATACACTGAAACTAATAGAAGAGAAGGTGGGGAAAAGCCTCGAATACTTGGGCACAGGGGAAAAGTTCCTGAACAGAACTCCAATGGCATATGCTCTAAGATCGAGAATTGACAAATGGGACTTCATAAAATTGCAAAGTTTCTGTAAGGCAAAGGACACTGTCAATAGGACAAAACGACAACCAACAAATTGGGAAAAGATCTTTACCAATCCTTCATCTGATAGAGGGCTAATATCCAATATATACAAAGAACTCAAGAAATTAGACTCCAGACAACCAAATTACCCTATTAAAAAATGGGGTATAGAGCTTAACAAAGAATTTTCAACGGAAGAAACTCGAATGGCCAAGAAGCACCTAAAGAAATGTTCAATGTCCTTAGTCATCAGGGAAATGCAAATCAAAACAACTCTGAGATTCCATCTCACACCAGTCAGAATGGCTAAGATTAAGAACTCAGGTGATAGTAGATGCTGGCGAGGGTGTGGAGAAAGAGGAACACTCCTCCATTGTTGGTGGGACTGCAAGATGGTGCAACCACTTTGGAAATCAGTCTGGCGGTTCCTCAGAAAATTGGTCATAGCATTACCCGAGGATCCAGCTGAGCCATCTTTCTAACACCAAGAAAATAGTATTAATTATGTTTTTTTTAAAAACTGATTTTTCTACTACCATGACTGGAAGCATCCAGATGAATTGGTAATTTTAACAATTTCATAGAGATTTAGTCATGTCAGTTCAAGAAATTCCCTAATACTTAACTAAGCATTAGCGTGCTTGCTAAACATTCTTACCACAAGGTACACAGTAAAGTTTCCTTTATGTCTTTCTATAGTTTTATGTTTATTTTAAAATATGTGTATATACATATATATTATATCATATATACATATATAAACATGTGTATATACATATGCATGTGTACATATGTATATATATGTGTGTATGCATGTATATGTATGTATACAAGTACACACACACACACACACACACATATATATATATATACATGTATATATGAGAGGCATGACGTTGGAGCTCTTAGATGTGAAACAGTAACAGTAAACTCCTGCCTCACCTTGACTCTGAAAATCAACTTAATCTCACAAAGATCAGTGACCCAGTTATTAACAAGGATAAAGATATGAGTGAAGCCAGAGGAAACGTAAGAACTTACTGCAGAACTCCTGAAACAATGCAGTATCCATGGCAACCAGGGTCTGAGTGATTTCATTTCATTCCATGACCAATATTCTTTGCTGAAAGAGATTACTACAGATTCCATTTTCACAGATTTCCCTAATCCTATGATAATACACAGCAGCAAATTGTTCTCCTTCATGTAATCTACCTTAGAAAGCATCCACACATATAAATCAAACCCAGCCTTCCCTTAGATGTCAGGAATCGAAACTCAGACCTCTTGGATGAGTGTAGTCCAGTGTTTCAAAGGTACTCTCCAGGCCACACCTACTAGATAACTTTGTTTCAACAAGAGACTGTTTTAGATATCTTTGGGTGGGTCAGCTTTAATTATTGGCCTGTAACTGGAAAAAAGGGTAGTTTAATGTAATATTGAACCCTAAAATAGCATTTAATACTAAAGCACAAAATCACTTTGGAGTTCAAATATAACTCAGGAAATATTTAGGTTGTGAAACAAAGACACACAAATTGGAAGAGAAAAGGCAACCCTAGGAGTCAACTTGCTTACCAGAGGAGAAGACATCAGGGGAAACTGAATCACTGTAGTTGTCCACTGAGATGGCTCAGCAAGGAAAGCAGTAGCCTACCTAGCCTGGCAATCTGAGTTCCATCGAGGAACCATATGGGAGAAAGACAGAAACAGTTCCTGGGAATTGTCCTCCAGCTTCCACATTCACACCACAGCAAATGTGTATGCCCAGACATATACACATACATGCATATGAAATGAGTATAATTTTAAATACATATCAGAGACATAATAAAAGTTTAAAGACCTCTAATGTTTGATATTAAACACTTGAAGCAACAGGTCCCTTGAGTGTTAGTGTATGTGGTATGGGTAATACACATGCATTTTCGAGTGTCTGTGCATAGGATATGGATAAGATGCATAGATTTAGCCGCTGATATTTGGAATTACAAGATGGAAATAGGACATAATGAAATAAGAAAGGAAGGGATGAGTTAGAAAACAATGGGGTTCGAAAATCAGTGCTGCGAATGAGCCTTGTCATGATCAACAAGGATTCCGATGATATGATTTTCCAAATTTGGAGCTCAAAATATGTGGTTATAGAATTTAGATATTTGTTCTGTAATAGTAATGTGGCGGTTTGAATGAGAATGGCCCCCATAGGCTTATATTTGAATGGTCATTCATCAGGGAGGGACAAGAGGAAAGCAGTATTAGTAGCTGTGGCCTTCTAAGAGGAAGTATGTCACCAGGGTTAGTCTTGGGGGGTTTCAAAAGCCTACACCTGGCCCAGTCTCTCTCTCCTCTCTCACTCTCTCTCTCTCTCTCTCTCTCTCTCTCTCTTTCTCTCTCTCTTCCCCCCCTTTCTCTTTCCTCTCTCTCTCTCTCTTCCCCCCCTTTCTCTTTCCTCTCTCTCTCTCTCCTCTCTTTTTCTCTCTCCTCTCTTTCTCTCTCTCCTCTCTCTCTCTCCTCTTTGTCTCTTCTCACTCTCTCTCTCTCCCTCTCTCTCTCTCTCTCCCTATCTCTCTGTCTCTCCATCTCTCTCTCCAGATCAGGATGTAATGCTCAGCCACATTTGTTAATTCTTTTTATGAAACAGCTATAGCCCTGATGCCAAAATCACACAAAGATTCAACCAAAAAAAATAAAATCATGGATCAATAAAAAATCCTAAAGACTCTACCAGGAAATGTCTACATCTGATAAATACCTTTACCAAGGTATCAGGATCCAAAGCTAACACATAAAAATTAGTACACTTTATATATATACACTATATATAAAAGACAAACCTAGTGCGAAAGAAATCAGAGCAACAATACCTTTCACAACAGCCAAAAAAAAATAAAAAAGGATAACTCTAAGTTAGTGATAGATTCGTATAATACAAACTTTAAGACATCAAAGAAATAAATTGTAGTAGGCAACAGAAGATGGAAAGACCCTCCCATACTCATGGCTGTGCAGGATTAATATTTTGAAAAGAGGGCATTCTGCCAAAACCAATTAAAGATTTAATGCAATCTCCCCAAAAGTCTCAACACAATTCTTCCTAGAAATCTAAAAATCAGTCTTCAAACTTCATATGAAAATTTTTTAAAAAGCCAGGATAACTAAACACAATCCTGAGTAATTAAAAAAAAAAATAGATGGAGCCTTCCCAGATTTCAAGTTGTGTAGGATCTCAGTCCTACAGTAAGAAAAGAAAAATGGTGTTGGCATGAAAGCAGATATAGTGATCAGTCAAATGGAATTGAAGACTCAGACATCACTCTACACACGGGTATGGACAACTGTTCTTTGGCAAACAAGGCAAAGATACAAAGTGGAGAAACAAAAGGAGAGCAGGCCCTGCACCTCGCCTAGGCAGCACAGTAGAGCTGACCCTGGTTGCTAGGGGTGAGGGTGTGATGATCTTGAGAGCATGATAGCAGGAAAGAAGGCAGTCTGACCAGCTCAGGTGCCTATCAGACCCAAATCCAGGGCTTTGAATTGGCCAACCCCAATATCTACCACATGAATAAACTGCTGGAGTACATGAAGGGGTTGGTTCTACAGATCCAAAACTGTAGAATCTCCATGATGCAGGCCAAAAGCAGGATGTTTGAGAAGTCCCAGTGAGGTTCCAGTCTTGATAGAAAAGCAAAACCCAGAGGCCTCATACCAGACCAAGAAGTCATCACAATGAACATTTGCAAGCAAAGAAGTGTGGACAAAAGGGAATACTCTGGGACACACTACAGCTTCCACAATGAGATTTTTTAAATGTATTTCTGGGAAGATTGCAAGGGTAGATGGTGGGTACATGGAGAAGGGAGATGAGTGGAATTAGAGTACATGATTGGAAGTTCACAAAAAAAAACCTAATAAAATGTTAAAAAAAAAACCTCAATTCCAAATTAATAAAGGATCTCAACATCAGACCTGATACACTGAACCTAATAGAAGAGAAAATAAGAAACAGGCTTAAATCACTGGCACAGAAAATTACTTTCTGAGCAGAAAACACATAAGACAGACTTTAAGATCTAATTAATAAATGAAACCTCATGAAACAAAAAGGTTCTGTATAGCAAAGGACACTACCATTCAGTCAAATGGGTAAGATACAGAGTAGCAAAATATCCTTACCAACTATACCTCTAACAGTGGGTAATGGGTAGACTATACAAAACACTAAAATGAAACTAGTAATCAAGAAAACAAATAACTCAACTTAAAACTGGAATATATATCTAAACAGAAACTTCTCAAAAGACAAAACAAATGGATGACAAACACTTAAAGAAATGTTCAACACCCTTAGCCATCATGGGCATGTGAATTAAAATTATTTTTTTTTCTAGTTAGAATCATTTTATTTAAACGTGTCAAATGAAAACCCACATTTTCAGACCATAAGATGTTAATACATTTAACAAAAACAATATTTACTGCTGTGAATTTTGCAGAGTAATAACCCAGATCCATTTTGATTAGGTGGTTGATGATCCTTCCTAGGTTACACTTTACAGACATAACACATCCCTTATAATAATGTAAACAAAATAACTTTTCCCTAACGGGTGAACTTGAGAACTTCAGTCCATTCTTCCTGGACTTGCACTTCTGTGTGGACTTCCTGACTGGGAATGACTTCTTTTAGGAGATGGAGATCTGGATTTTGATCGGCTGCTTCTTGGTCATGAAATAGACCTGGATCTTGATCTCGACCTTGAGCGGGATCTAGATCTTCTGAGTGAAGCTGATCTTGATTTACGAAGAGACTTTGATCATCGAGGAGATGCTGATCTTGATCTCCTTCCGCGGCTCCTGCTGCGTCATCGAGAGTACCGCCTTCCCCTGGAGCGGGAATGTGATCTAGATCGTGACCTGCTTCTTCTTCGTCAGCTATAGCGATGACAGTCATAAGCATAATGTCCTTTTTCACCACACTCGTAGCATCTATCATTAGGATCAAAGGGACGACGGGCAGGTGGCCTATCAAAACGAGATCTCCGAGGCATGCCTGTTGATAGTTCAACCCTCACTCAAGAACCACAAATCACTTTCCTATCCAATCCTCGAACCGCATCCTCTGCATCTCTAGGGTCTTCAAATTCCACAAAGGCAAATCCTGGAGGATTTCTGGCAATCCATGCAGTTCTTAAGGGCCCATAGTAACTGAATGCCCTTTCTAACTCTCCTTTACCAGCACCAGTTCACAGGTTACCAACATATACCTTGGTTTCTCCTCCATACCGCCAGTATCATGACATGATGGCCGGCCCGCGTACTAGGCTCTAGCTTGTAATGCTCACAGCGCGAGTAGCACAGAAGCAGCTGCACAACCTCCTCTGCCAGCGATTTATTGTTGCTGTGTTTCCAGCTCCAGTTTGCTCTGGCACTAAGCCCAGCACCGAGGGTACCACCGGCAGGCTCTCCAACAGGGCTGGAGCTCCTGAGCTCCCCTCACCGCCGTGCCAGCCCCACACAATGACTGTCCACCCCGCAGTTAAATGCCACAACACCCATTACCTGGTAAAATCAAAACCCTTTTTTTACTGGATATTTTATTTATTTACATTTCAAATATTATCCCCTCCTGAAACCCCCTATCCCATGCCCCATCTCCCATCCCCCATGCCCCTGCTTCTATAAGGGTGTTCCCCCACCCACCCCACCACTCCCAACTCTTAAAGCTTGTAGTTATCTAGTCAGGTTTATGTATCAATAAATTCTCAATACACAAGATGCCCATACAATAATTTCAAGGCCAATTAATAACGATACAAGATGTGCAAACAATTTAGACAAGTTATCTCAATTATTCTAATCTTAATATCATAACTACCCGTGGCTAGTTAAAGCCACTCTAGTTTACGTTTGTCTCTATCTTTGCCTCTCTCTCTCTCCTCTCTCTCTCTCTCTCTTTCTCCTCTTAGCTCCACATCCCTTTCCCCTGTCCAGTAATAGGCTTCCTGCTGCGCTAATATTTAAAATACTTTGGACAAGGAAATTCCTGCCACACAGAATGGCCAAGATCAATGAAAACTAATGCATGCTAGTGAGGATTCCAGGAAAGGGAAACAATTATTCGCTGATGATGTGAGTCCACACTTACAGAGTCACCATAGAGATCACTGTGGAGGTTCCTCAGGAAGCTCAGAATCAGTCTTCCTTAAGATCCAGGTAACTCAAGCATGAAAATATATCCAAAGTTCAAGTTATTAAAGAGGCACTTGCTTATCTGTGTTCATTGCTGCTCTACTCATAGTAGCCAGAAAACGGAAACTGCCTAAATGTCCATCAACTGATGAATGCATAATGAAAATGTGCTGTTTACAGAGTGGAATGTTATTCAACTGTTTAAAAAAGGAAATTTACACATAAAAAGATGGAACTGAAAACAATCATTTTGACAGAGGTTACCCAGATCCTAAGGAAAAATATTACATGATCTCTCTTATATGTGGATATTAGTTCTCCCAACTTTCACTCCATGTGCTATAATCTATATAACTCCAGACATCAGGTGCCTAGTGCAGGATCAGGAGAGAGAATGGGATTTACCAAGTAAAGGGAAATAGAATACAATATTATTAGGATGAAACGGGAAGGGAAGTGGGAATGAAGGGTAAAGGAGAGAACATAGAGAGGGACAACTAACATTAACGTCCTTTTGGAAAGCCATATAGAATCCTATTACTATACAAGCTTCCTAAAATACACACATATACGAAAGGATGTCAGCATGTAAAAGGAGAGAAATGTCCCAAGTAGACATTTTATAGCAATAAGTAAAATTTCCCCAGGCCAAGAATGGGTAACATTTTATTGAGTCATTGACCAAAGGTGTCCTATGAGCCATCCTCCAAATGTCATAGGATACTGCCTAGGCTATTGATTGCACTCCATAACTCAATGGTAAGGTCCTTACCGAGGGAACCATGTATGTCATCAGAGAAGTCAAGCTTGTTCAAAATTAGCTTCATGACACCTAACTAGCATTCACAGTATTTAAAGGTGTTCTGCAAATCACCAGAGGTGAAAGGTAATCATCACTATACTACAGCAACAAACACTGTTCTCTACAACAGTGACCTACCTGCCTGCAATAGATACTGCAGCAATGGTGACACAGACATTACGGAAATAATCAATCACTTTGCCTTTGAATTTAAGGACTACTTAATAAGATTAAATCCATACCTGACACTGCTAAAATGGTCAGACACATGAGACTATATAGGCCATGTGCCTAACAAAAAATCTACTATTAGAAAAAGAAAACAAGGCCCAAGCACAGAGCAGATCCCAGGCAGCAGCTCTGTACCCAACCTCACAAAACCCCTAGGAAGAGGGCCCCCCAGAAGCTCTAACCCAGGCAGTATCTCAGGTAAAAATGAATCACCCATAATGTCTGCTGTTAGAAGTTCTAATCCAGATGCTGGCCTCCGAACTTATACTACTCAGACCTTCAATGAACCATTGACAAGGACATCAAACAGCTAGAAACTGACATCACTAATCTGAAGAAATCCCTCGTTTCACTGTCTGAAGAGACCTCCAAAAATATCAAAGAACTTTATTGGATCTGATTTACTCTTTTACAATAGAAAAGACTGTGTACAGCTCTTTACTGTGTACAGCTCTTAAAGAAGTGTCGGGCAGTGCTCGAGTCGTGGGCTGACGGATCCGCCACAGACAGGGTCGGCGGCGGATGGCGTCAGCTCCAGGCCGGGCCAGTGGGGGTGGACGAGCAGACTCCAGGGTCCGGGGAGTGGAAGGAGCCAGCCAAGCTGGCCCAGGGCCTTCGGCAGGCGGTGGGGCGGGGCTCATGCTCCACGATGGCCTCTGGTCGCTGGAAAACCCCAGAGGCAGGGGCGAGCGGAGTGGGACCTCCGTCCCAGTCCCCAAAAGCGAGAAAGTGTTATCCGCTCTTTTAGTTCTCTCCTTCCGGGGGTAGCTCGTGAGAGCCTACAGAAGAAAGGTGTTTCAGCCCCTTCAGCTCAGCTCACGCTCTTCCCGTTGGGGAGAGAGGAGAGAGTTGTCCTTTGAAATTCACGACTGGCCCGACGAGGGATCTCGAAAGCACTCCGATAACAGAGGACCTTACACCACACAGCAGTCGACCTTTAATTTGGGCTCTGGAGTTATATATATACAGTTTCGGGGAAAGAACAGGTAGCCCCTATTGGTTTGGCTTGAGGGTTTGGGGATGCCTTATTTGCATGGAGGTGTTATCCTATGTGCTAAGGGTCACGGGTCTCTTTGTAGGAAGCAGAAGCTAAGAGGGCCATATCGCATGGGAAATCTGAAACAACCTTCTGTCCTGTGACCCTTTTCAGGCCGAGGTTTCCGGGGCTTCGAAGATTTCTACCAAGCTTTCTGGCTTTCTCATAGCCCACTGCCCCACAAAGAAGAATGTTGCCTTTACATAGACAAGACAGGGATGGTTAAAGAGAGCATGAAAAAGGTCAGAAAAGGCCCCGAGAAAAGACAGAGAGAGAAAGAGAAAGATGAGAACTGGTACAAGAATTGGCTTTCAACCTCTCCATGGTTGTCAACCCTACTTCCTCCCATCTTGGGACCATTATTTTTGCTTATTTCTTTTGGTCCCTGGGCCTTAAATAGGCTGACTAACTTTATGAAACAACAGATAAATAATTTGATAGCAAAACCTATTCAGATACATTATCATAGTTAGCTATGGGGGACCATGAGACTCAAGATGAGGTAGTTACTCTATTCAGAGTGTTCCCAAAACCCATCTCCACCCAACCTAAAAGAGAGGACTTCCACCCCTAGACCAAGCAGAGAGGGGCCACCCAGAACCTCCTTTGACTGGTGATCAGAATTATTGCTTAGGCTGCAAGGCTAAGCACTGCAAGGGAATATAAATAAAAGTTAAAATCTCTCTGGGTTCCCTGAGGGACAAGCCTGACTGCTTAGGGGTTGATGTCAAAAGTATCCCCTCTCCAGGAAAAAGACATCAGGATGGTTATGGCCCTCATGCCTCACTGGACAACAACAGGGGGACCAGAGCCATTACAAAGTCCCCTTCAATTACTGGAGGTCAGGCCTCTATCCCTGCCTTCCCAAGATTAGAATTGCCAGCCACAGCCCTTCTATACTTAGAGAAGTGAGGAGATGTCAGGGGCAGCCCTGCTTATACACTGAAGGCCTAAAATCAGCCATAGGCCTGTCATACATGTACACTGACACCAAGTCTTGGATCTCTGTGGAAAAACATTGAAACAGATGACTATAAGCTATTGTAAACAGGCAGCTTTTGTGGAAATTTACCAGCCTGACTAGCTATAGACCTTGTAAATAGGTAGCCTTGGCAGATAATACCAACTTAGATAAGGACAAGTAAATCATAGGCAGAATCATAGTGACCTGTCCCCTGAACCTTCACCCAGCCAATACCCTGTTCTGAAAGATATCTGTATTCCCCCTGAACACCCATGCTCTGGTGTCATCCCCTTCCCTGCGTCCTGCCTTTTTGTGTTTAGAACCTCTGTGTGAATAAGTAAAAATTATTATTTGAAAAAAAATTATTATTTGATTTAAAAAAATAAATAAAAGTATGTAAAAAAGAAAGAAAGCTGAAAATACTGAATGCATGTTACAGGTGATGTTTCTGTTAAGATATGTTTGGATTTTTGCATAAACAATTGTACCATCCAGCCATGCATATTGTATTATTTTGTATACAATGTACAAATAAGTGCCATATTACAGCTGAAAAGTACTATACAACGTAATGAAGAAATCTGCTGTATAGATACACAAAAAGCAAAGCATTTGTAGTCACTGATCAAAATGCAACTATTAGAAAGCTGAAAACACTGAATGCATGTTATAGGTGATGCTTCTGTTAAGACATGTTGTTTGGATTTTTGCATAAACAATTGTACCACCAAAGAAAAAAAAGAAAGGAAAACAAAAAATTGTCTCCCAGTGACATATTGATGTACCCATAGATCAATGGACCCTTCAGGTTTCATCAGAGAAGCTTCTTCTTTCAGTTGATGAGAATTAACTCAGAGACCTGCAAGTGGATAATGTGCAGAGAATGAGACACTTTAAGGCATTTGGTCTTAAAGGGGATGTTTTCATCAACTCCCACTCCTCAAGGCTCAGAGATCCATTCAGAAGAGTTAAGCACAAAGACTGGAAGACCCAGAAAGGATAGAATACTATGAGGAAACAGTGTGTTCCAAATACAACAGGATTGATGCCCACATGAACCAACACAAATGTAGCACCACACAAGTCTTACACAACTACAAGTTAGCCTGGGTCACAGCACTGAGAGAGGGAAGTGGACATGGGGTCCCATCACTAAACACAAACCTATTTGCACTTAGTAACTGCTGGAAAGGGGACATTCACTTCTCTCTAACAGAACTGTAGGGCAGGCCCTATGTCCAGGAACAGTTATCTAACACAAAGTGGACTCCATGGTTTAGTTTGTTTTATGGGCTTTTGTTCTGTTTTGTTTGAGCTTTTCCCCCACTTTGATTTATCCTTTGATTCTTTTGATTTTCTTTTTTTTTTCTGGTTTTAAGCTTTGTGGGTTTTCTTGGGGGAGGAAGTATAACACAAAAGAGCAAATATAAAGTAAAGTGCATAGGAAGGTATGGAAAATATGTCAGGTGATGGCAGAAGGAAATAATCTTATCAAAATACACTGTACAAAAATTTTTGAGAAAAGAAAATAATACTCAGAAAAAATACTCAGGAGCAACTATAGTGCATGCAGCAGCCATTCAATGTAGTGCTGAGAGCACAGCAGATCCACAGTCTCCTAGTTACTGTGTCTGAGCATGACACTGATGATAGCTCATGACTGTAGTACTCAATGATACTTTATTATTACTAAATAATATGCTTGAAAGTTCTTCAGAAAGTGATGCCTTTGGATTATCAGAGCAGTCTTCAGTTTGGGTGTACATGAGGGAAAGAGGCAAAGAGGTGTACATGAGGGAAAGAGTCCAAAGAGCCGGAACCCCTTGGGCACTGTTCATCACCCTTCTCCTTAGCCACAGGCACTATAATTGGGATCATAAAGTTTCTGGGTTCAGCAAATGGCAGAGCACCAGGGAGAAGGCAGAGCTGCCCTCAGGGATGGAGACAGAAGAGCCTTTTCCCCTGACAAAGCCAAACTCCTGGTGGGTACATCCTGACACCTCGCTTGAGCACAAGGACTTGAGGTTGATAAACAGGGCTTGGCTGTGCTGTGAGGACACCCACCCTGAGCCCTGCACAGACTGCACAGGTGAGTGCTGCCATGTCATGGGGAATGGGGATCCTTTGACATAGAAAGAAATCTGTGGAGGGCCAATGTATCGGGGAGAAGGATGTGGGCTCCCTGTCACTCAGAGAGAAGATAGTGACAGGATTTAGAAAAAAGGTGGTCAATCTTTCCCTAAAAGCAGAGTTGTCTCAGTGTCCACAAGGACAGTGTGTGTGGTCACTAGGAGTGATCTGCTCCTTACACAGGACAGGCAGGGGTAGGACACAGGGCACCTGCAGTGCAGCCTGGAGTAGGAAGCTCTTGCTCCCACAGCTTCTGCACAACCTGTGTGATTTTCTATCCCAAGACTGAGAACTTTGATCTGAGCTGTGTAACTTCTGATGACTTCAGTACATGGAGCACTCTTTCTTTATCATGATTTCATTTATTGTGAATTTCTTCTTTTCTCAACCTAATGTAAATCATGGAGTATGAGAATTGTGGATAAAACAGCCATGAGGGTATATACTATTTCTAACAACCTACTTTAGAAAATTGATCTTTAAAATACTCTGGGAACTTCCCTAAGTATTATGTATGCTAGTCCATTGACTCTCTAAAATATACATATATTCTACAAAACATAATTTATGTAAAAATAATTTTTAAGGAAGCCAAAATAATAATATGCTCAAAGTGATGAATATATGAATTGGGAACTCCAAAACTTTAATTCACAGTGAGTGTTCTGGTAAATCCTGGCATTTCTATCCAAAGCTCTGGTATTCCTTAAACTTCTAGAATAGGTATGACCTTCCACCATATCAGAACCATCATTTAACTGGTTGAGTGCAGACTGAATTGAATCATTCTAGCACAGTGGAGGTAAGAAGCTTGTTAAAGCTAATTAAAAATATACATATGTGGAGTGAAGAGCAGCCTCTGTGGGTAAGAACACTCACTGCTCTTGCAGAATTCCCAAATTCAATTACTAACACTCACATGGCAGCTAACAACCAAGTGCAACTCAGGTTTCAGGGAGCCAAGGCCTTTCTCTGGCCTCTGCAGACACCAGGCACACAAGTGGTATCCAGACATATATGCAAACAAAACACACAAACACAAAAAATGACTACCATTAAAAAGAAATTAATATAATTTCTCTCTGACAGTTCCTGAAAAAATGAACACTGATAGTTTTTGTACTTATGGAGGGAGGTTATTCAGGAAAGAAAACCAGCTTCTTCATTTCAATATGTATTATTGATATCTCAAAAATCTTTAAAAATACAAGGTAACTGATGTGCTAAGGCATCTGTCACGTCTTAGCACAGAGCTGATAGAAGCAGACTAATAGACAGCACAGTCCTGAGGTTCAAGGGAATTGTAGGAGACACGTGTGTGACCTGTGGGCAGCATTATGCTATAAAGGGTCATGCCTGGAAATCAGATTACAAAGAGAACATTACATGTACCACTGTCGCATTACTTGTACCCTTGTCACAGGATAAAATCCAGTATTTCATGGGCTTAGGAGAAGCTGAAAGTAATTCAGAGATAAATTTGGTAAATAGCATCTAATTAATCTATGTGTTGCTTATTGCCAAGGGCAATTCAGAGTTGGAGACAAAGAAAATTCATATGACTTTCCCTGGGAAGCGACCCTATTTGAGCAAGTATTACCCTTCTTTGGATTAGCTATATTTTTTATTAGTGCAATGTGCTTCTTAAGGGATAAGTCTGTACAGGTCTGCAAAGAGGATCTGGGAAGGGAGGTGTGAAAGGTGATGCATAAATATCATGGCTTGGAAATTGAACGATGTCATCCTTTGTTTAGATTTCTCATGGAAGAAAGTTTAGAGATGGAAAATATAAAGAACTACTTTCTATGAAGACTGAGAAGGTGTCAGCATAGTGCTCATGTCAAATCATCATCATCATCATCTTCTTCATCATCTCCCTGTCAGTGAAAGCAAGAATGGAGGGTCTAAGAACAAAATCAGGCATCCTTAGCAAAGAACTCTGTATTTACATAATACACTGTTCTTTTGACTAAAAAAAAAAAAAAAAAAAAAATCATGAACCAAATCATGTTTACTTCCTTATGTTTCTCAGGTTTTTCCTAGTTTTAAACATGAAGATAATTTGGAGTGATCTCATCCAGAGAATAATTTTCACTTCACTTACTGGATTTGGAGTATTAGGAAACATCATCTTATTTGTGAGACATATGTATACGTTCATCATAGGTTCTGAGAACAAAAATATAGACGTGATTCTCATCCACTTGGCTTTTGTAAACACAATCATTATTTATTGCATAGGGGTCAGAAACATAGCTACAATTTTTTATATCAGAAACTTCCTAGGTGATATTGGTTGTAAAACTATAGTTTATCTAGAAAGGGTTGGCCGTGGCCTCTCCATCTGTACCACCTGTCTCCTCAGCGTGGTCCAGGCTGGCACCATCAGTCCCAGGACCACCCTTTGGAGAAAGCTCAAACCACAGGCAGCATGGCATGTTCTTACCTTTCTCCTCCTCTTTTGGATCTTTAATTCCCTGATAAGCTCCAACTTGCTGCACTATATCACAGCAGGCAGTAACATGAACAGGTCTGTAGTTGGGATGTTTACTGGGTATTGCTATATGCTGCCATCCAGGCACACAGTTAAGTGGCTGTTTCTCTCTTTCATGACTCTTCGTGATGTCATTTTCCAGGGTGTCATTGGCTGGAGCAGTGGGTCCATGGCTCTCCATCTGTACAAACATCATGTCCGTGTCCTCTACCTTCACAACTCCAGGTCTGCAAACAATTCTAGGCCAGAAATCCGAGCTACCCAGAGGGTTCTCACTCTCATGACCTGTTTCCTCATCTTTTATTTGGCAGATTTCATTTTCTCCTTATATATAGGTTCCATAGTGACAAATGATTTCATAATACCAAATATGAAAGCATTGTTAGTACTTAGCTATGCTGGTCTCAGCCCCTTTGTCCTGATTATCTGGGATGTCCATATTGCTAAGACCTGCTGTGTCTCCTGAGAAATAATATATTTCTTTTCACATCAAGTCTATATGATCTAATGCTATATATACTGAAGTGGTTTTGCCTTGCTATACTAATGTGTCACAACAATATATTGATTGAGAAAATAGACTTTTCTTTACATGTAGATGGTGCTAGGTAACTGAAGAATGGCACAGGCTCTAGGAAGTAGGCAGGGATGCTCACTATCTCACCATCGTGCCATTCATAACATGTAGTTTAGCTTGCTGCATCCTTCATAGGGAAATACAAGAGGAAATGCACTCACCCACAATTAGAATTTTGTTGTTCAGCATGCTAGATTTTATACTTAGAAGGACCCACACAGTTCTCCTGCCTTGGTGTTCTACTGCTCTTTCGTGATCTCTGACTCCACTACTTATTTGCAAAGCACTCCCTACATGCCAGAGGCTGTTCTAAGCCAATGAGCAAGTGAAGAAGAGTGGCAGGAAGCATCGTTTATCTGAAGGTCTCTTACAAAGTGGACATGACCAGGAAGAGACGCTGATTCACGGCATATGGTAAGTGCTTGGCATTTTAAGGTACCAAGCACTAAAGGACTGGTAAGAATAGACACTGTGTGTGAATTCCACACACATTAAAGACATTGAGATGTGACTGTGATTACTAAAGAAACTCTACTTTATGCTGAGCATCCATGTTGCTACCCAATAGCCATACATATCTGACTCCAGTCCCTGAATGATAAGTTTTCAGCTGGCTTTACTCAGTCACCCCAATACAGAAATGCACAACATGACCTTATACGTCTTATGATATGACTAAACTGCTATTTTGGTTTCTGTAACGTTTGTATGCAGAGTCCCAAATATTGTTTTGAGTTGCCTTATCTATGTATACTAGCAGTACAGACAATTATTGCTTGTTTATGTAGAGACTGAAGATCTACTTGTGTTTTTTACCTTAAAAAAAAAACCTTCCCCACACCCTTCCATCATGATTGAGACTATGCTTTTAGGTTGTTATCCTGTTAACAGCTATTCAATAAATCTTTTAATTGCAGTTGAGACTCCAGATTCATGCCTGCTGGTCCAGGATAGTTCCCAGAGAGAGCAAGTTCAAGGTGGAATTGATAAGCCCCCAGAAACATCGACTACAACTGCTTGAAATTTGTAAATTGAAAACAAAACCAAATGTGTGTCTGAAGCATGGACTGATTTGTGAGTTGTGTTCTGTTTTGGAGTCCCAAAGTTTAGAGAGACAAACGAAAGATCAGACACAATTATAGACCAAGTCTCTGGAACAGAATTGACACCTATTGTACTTCTGGTTTTGGTGTATGAATGAAAGTGACCACCACACATCTGTGTTCATCTGGTCTTCCCTGATTATGCTCTCATGTGGTCTCTTTCTGTTGTTCTCTGTTGTCTGTTGTATTTATGTTTCCAGGTTTTGTTGCAGAGGTTGGAGTCAGACTGAGAGCACAGTAAATAGCCCCTGAGCTGCATGCTGAACTATTTTCAGGGGTTTCTCAAGACAGACTGCTCCTCCTGGCTGCTTCCACACTAGCTCTCCCTGGGGCTTGCTTTATCCCTGTCCCTCTCTGTGGCTTACTGGAGCCTGACATATCAGGAACTTCTCCATGCCCATCCATTTGGGATCCTTTTCCTTCATTCTGCTTCTGAAGGCTGTCTTTTTCTCCTGGCTGGTTCCTGTCTCTGACCATGGAGCTCCAGCTGTGGCCACCCAGCACCACTGCACTGGGGCAATTGTTTAAGGCTATTCTACTTTGTTAAAAAGCTGGCTTTGGAGCAGGGATATGAGTCCCTCCTTCTCCAGACCCAAGCATATTTGTTTACAAATTTCTTCTAAAATCTCTGTTTTGAGTCAGAAAGCCATCTGATTGTAAGATAAAGAGAAAACAAAACAACCCCCGCCAAAAAGACACTACGTGCTTGAAACAGCAAAAACATAAATTTTCTCTACGTTAAGATGTGTAAGTTTATTAAGCAGTGTTTTAAAATCTGTAAATAAAACAGAAACAACCTGATGTTAGCATTTTCTGAATTCCTGTAGATGTCTGTCTGTTTTTAAAGTTTTCTGTTTAACCGCCTCTAGATTACAAATACTTACTTACATTATTCTGCAACTGACTGACTTTACAAAAAAAACAAAAACAAAAGCTAAGCTTTTCAGGTTGTCTGCCTACATCTATAGACATGCACAAACTGGTTATGAAATAAATAGAACCCTCTGTTTCAAATCTCTCAGTAATCACTCCAGATCTGCCAGTCTAAAATAATACGAGCCAGACTTGTTAAATGTCAATATTCCTTCAGAAAGAAGAAGATAGTCAAGGTCATTTAACTTCACCTAAGTATCCAGTCACCCCTCGCAGCTGGTTTGCCCTGAATTGCGTGAAACCTGAAGGTTTTCTGAAAAAAACTATGGTATACAAGCTAAAATGGAAAAACAAGGGGAGGCTTTCATTAATGCATCAATAGGAAAACTGATATACATACAGGGTAAAGGTTCCAGATATTGTCTAATACCCCCTAAGGACAATTTTCTTACAGCCAATGGTAAATTAATTTGTTATTTCTATATTGCATGTTATCTAAACTTTTAATCAAAAAAGATTTATATAGAATTAGGATGAGAAATATATTTACAGACATTTTGTTCTTTGACTTCTTCCACATTTCTCAATTCTTGTTTAGAAAAAAAAAAGAGTCCTCCATTCAAGTTTATGCATATTCAAACTCTTGCACAAATGTAAACTTAAATGTAAACACCAGGACTCTGCCCAAACTGTGGACAAGCAGGACACTGGAGAATTGACTGCCCCTTTTTGCCTCACCAAGTAGACCAGTCTTTCAAGTTCTTCAGCCACAGGAAGTCTCTCAGATCTTCTGAGTCTGGCAGCTAAAGCTAATAAAGCCTTAGGTGGCAACAGAAGACTGAATGCTGTCCTGTGTCAAATACCAATGACCTCTGCCCCAAAGACCATTATGGGCAAGCCTAGGGTAACCACCTAGGGAAGTCTCTGTCATTTTAATGGATACAGAGGCTTTTGGATTATGATCCTTGCCCAAATTCATCTTTCTCAGTTTTCCGATGGTGTTAATGGCTAGCTGTAGCTTTATTAGTTTGACAACAGCAAGCACAGATACAGCTGCCTGGTCAGTCTATTACATATGTTTTTAAAAATTAGGTTTTGCTTTGTCTAGAGCTGTTGTGTCTCCCGATTAAAAAGGTAGTCTCAAAAGGCCGAGTGGAGCGGCCCCCCACTCCTTAAAGAATAGTAACTACCCCTGTGGCTCATTACCATGCCTTCTGACCTGGCCAAGAAGAAGGCAGTCAAAAAGAAGGAAGCTACCAAAACTCCATAGCAGTCCAAAAATGGTACATGAAGAAAATAGCGATGCTGTCATAGAATCTCAGATGGCAGAGGAGAAAAACCATAAAGAGGCCAATGGCAGAGAGACCACAGGTGACAGAGAAGTGGATTTGGTGACCAAGGAACTGGAGGATTTGAGATGAAGAAAGCTGCTGCTCAAGCTGTCATGGGCATCCTGGCCTCTCACCCCAACAATACTGACATCCACATCATCAACCTCTCACTCAGCTTTCATGGTCAAGAGCTGCTCAGCTACAACAAACAGAAATTAAACTCAGACTGGTGTTATGACCTCATTAGCTTAGAGAGAATTGGAAAGTCCATGCTGCTGTCTGCTATTGGGAAACTTGAGGTGCCAATGCCTAAGCAAATGAACATCTACCACCTGACCCATGAGATGCCTCCTAACTAAAAAACATCCTTGTAGTGTGTGGTGGGGATGGACACAGAGTGAGCCATTCTGGAGAGAGAGGCTGAGCGGTTAGCTCATGAGGATGTGGAGTGTGAGAAGCTCATGGAACTCTATGAAGAGCTGGAAGAGCTGGATGCCAAAACCCCAAGAAGAGGGTCTCAAGCATCTTACATCAATCAGGTTTCACACTTGGATACAGTGCAAGAAACTGAAATACTTTAGTGGTGGCTGGCAGATGAGAGTTGCTTTTGCTAGAACCTTCTTTATTCGGTCCTTCAGGCTGCATCTGGACAAGCCTACCAACCACCTGGACTAGGATGCTTGCATGTGGCTAAAGGCTTTCAGGTGCATCCTGGTCCTTGTGTCCCATTTCCAGAACTTCCTGAATGAGGTCTATACCAATATCATCCACATCCACAGCAAAAACTAAGTATTGCACAATAACTATGATCAGTCTGTGAGGACACAGCTGGAGCTGGAAGACAACCAGATGAGGTTTCACTGGGAGAAGGACCAGATACTACACATGAAGAACTACATTGCCAGGTTTAGCCACAGCAGTCCCAAGCTAGTCAGATAGTCTCAAAGCAAAGATAGAACACTACAGAAAATAACGGCATCAGGACAGACAGAAAGGGTTGTAAGTGACAAGACACTGACGTTTTATTTCCCACCATGTGGAAGATCCCACCACCTGTTATTATGATGCAGAAGGTAAGCTTCAAGTATGCAGAAGATGGGCCTTGCATCTACAATAATTTAGAATTTTGCATTGACCTCAACACATGAGTGGCTCAGGTTGCACCCAACAGTGCAAAGAAGTACATTCTGTTGAAGCTGCTAACTAGAGATCTTCTACCAACAGATGGAATGATCTGGATGCATTCTCATGTCAAGATACAGTGTTGCTATCATCACTTACAGAAGCAGCTGGATCTAGACCTTTCATCATTGGAGTACATGATGAAATGCTACCCAGAGATCAAAGAGAAGGAATGAGGAAGATCATTGGGAGATATAACCTCACTGGGAACAGCAGGTGAGTCCAATCTGGAACCTGTCAGATGGGCAAAAGTACCAAGTGTGTCTGGCCTGGCTGGCCTGGCAGAACCCTCACATGTTCTTTCTGGACAAGCCTACCAATCACCTGGACATCTAGACCATTGATGCTCTGACAGACGCCATCAATGAGTTTGAGGGTGGCATGAAGCTAGTCAGCAGTGACTTCAGACTCATCTAGTAGGTTTCACAGGAAATTTGGGTCTGTGAAAAGCAGACAATCACCAAGAGGCCTGGAGAAATCCTAGCCTACAAGGGATACCTCAAGCCCAAGCTGGTAGATGAAGAGACCCAGCTCACCAAAAGGACATACAATGTGTGAGCCCTCAGCCAGGCTTTGGTCAGGAATGCCACCTGGAGACTGCCAGCTGACACCTGACCAGCCACTCAGGGCAGGACCCTGGGGCTGCACTTCAGCATTGCTGCAATACTGCCCTCAGCCTCTTCCCTCAGCCTACCTTTGCTGCATCTTATCTCCAGCTGGACAGCACCTGTCCATGTCCCACCCTCTTTCCATTTGGGTCTGTCTGTCTGTCTGGATTCAGCTGACTGTTCCATCCAGACTCTTGCTGGTTACTTTGCCCTGAAAGATGCAGAAAAGGATTAACCCAAGCCCTGGTCTGGCCCTGGAAGGATTCAAGTGCCTCCTTTTATAGGTTTTGTGTTTATGGGTTTCATGATGTTGGAGAAATATCACCAGTTTATCACTCCCATTCCTTATTGCTTCTGGTTTGGAGCTCTGGGCCAAAACCTTAGTCTTGGTCAGTATTTTAATAATTATTTAACAGTGTAGATCTATGTGTCAACTACCAAGTGTCCAATAAAGAAAGAAGAAACTACAGTCCCCTCAAAAAAAAAAAAAGGCAGACTCATACACTTTACCCTGCAAACAGGCTTCACATTAAAGGAGAGTTTCTAAAGACTGTTGAGGGTCTAGGCAAATAATTTAAAATGCAAGTTAGAAATGTCTAAAGATATAAAAACATAAATGAGTTACGAGGGTCTAAGGAAGTAATTTAATGTACATAAATTCAAGTTGTGAAGGTCTGAGGATACAAAAGCCTAAGTAAATTTAGAGAGTCTGAAAAGGTAATTTAAAATACGTAAGACAAGTTGTAAAGGTTTAAAAAATTATCTAAGGTATATATTAAAACATTTTCAAATGTTTCAGATTTCTTTTCCTCTCGCTGTTATTGTTACATTAAAACTTCAAAAGTTCAGAGTTTTAGCATTAATAGAGTTTAAATTTTCCTGTAAGATTTTTAACTTTAGCATCAGTTCCTAGCCTGTATTTGTTCCAGCAGATTTCCAAACAACTAAAGACTACAAATTTCCAAACACACCAGCCTGAAGTGGTCCTTCAAAACTAGCAAGCCCAGAACTTGCTAAAGGCCAATGTAACCCAGGCTGTCTGAAGAAAATTCCTACAAGCTTGAGTCCCAGTTTTGAACCAGCATTCCAGACAGCTCCAAAATTACCTGCTAACCCCAGGTGATCTAACAGAACCTGGACAGCAGAACTCCTATACTCTGCCCACTGCCAGCCTTTTACCATCAATCCAGTCCTCTTGGGCCCTGAAAATGACATCCTAATTAATTTCTGCTGAGTTACAAAAGAAAATACACTGCCTCTTATCATTAACAAAAAAGCTACAAGGTTAGATCCAAAGGAAATTAGTTCCCTTTACCAAAGGAGTCATTTCCCTTCTTCTCTGGCAAAAGGGACAATTAGTTATCTATGACGCTATTTTCATACCAAAGCTCAAAAGCTACTTTTGGTTATGCTATTTATCACAGGACAAAAGCCAAAGACAATAACTAAAACTGAAGAAACACAAATTTTAAACAATTACAAATAATGATGACTAGGCTCTTGAGAATTTAATCTAGAAACAATATTTATTTGCAAGTATTGAGGGAACAATTTAGTAGGTTGCCTCATGATTGATATCCTCACACATATATGTCAGGTGCTTGGCTCATGTTCCTCCCCCATTAGATGCTCTAATCCACTCTCTGTTCTCAAAGCATGAACACAATGTCTAACTAGAAGTCACATTGACTATCTCTCATCTCTCAGGTGTTTGCAGTTTTCTTTCTAGTAAGATAGACCTAGAAACATGAAATCCACATTTCACCTGTAAATTCTGAAATTTATTTTTAAGAATAATTGAAAAGAGATTGCAGTTAGACATATTGAACCTTTAAATCAAAAGCCCCGGAAACCTCATGCAGGCTATATCTCAGCATTTCTGCATCCAAGCATATATAAAGAAATTTTTAAAAATAATGAGCAAAATCTTGAAAGTGCTCTGGGAGAAACAAGAGACTATCTGTAAGGAAACAATGGTTTCTAAATAGCACTCATAAAGACACTATGAAACTGAGACAGAACTCAGCCCATCATCTCCTTTTCAGAAATGCCTCCTTTGACTGATGGTGCAGAATGGCAGATTAGGTCTCCAGAAATTAGTGTCACTTGTACCAAATATTCACCCATCCCTAAAAGTCCCAATTAAGTTTCTATCCTGACTAAATGACTGTAGAAACTTTTGTGGCAGTCTGGCTGACTGATTGTTTGTACAGGGTAGCAGAGCTGACATGGGGCTTGATGTTTCCTGGGATAGATGAAGTATAATATGACTGAGCATTGACTTAAACCTGGGATCTTAGAGTCTCAAATAATATTAATTTCACTAAACCCTGTGTTTTTCTCCTTGTGGTTATCAAGTAAGAGTAGCATATAGCTCTCTCTTAGGGTTTCTATTGCTGTGATAAGACACCTTGATCAAAAACGATTTGTGGAGAGAATGGTTTATTTCAACCTATATTCTTGAGTCACGTTCTGTCATAGGACAGGGACTCAAGACAGGAACAAGAAGGCAGGAACTGAAGTGGAGGTCATAGAGGAATACTGCCTACTAGCTTGTGACCAATGGCTTTCTAAGCCTACTTTATTATAGACTCGAGACCACCTGCCAAGGGTCATCACTGTCTGTAATGAGCTGGATCCTCCCACATCAATCATTAATCAAGACAATACCCTACAAATTTGCTTACATGCCTATCTCATAGAGGTATGTTCTCAGTTAAGAGTCTCTCTTCCCATATGTCAGGTTTATGTCAAATTGACATAAACCCACCAACACAGTTCTCTCCTACTTCAGTTCCATAGATACATAATGGTGGTCAATCAATCAATGCTGAAGAGTGCTGTGAGTTTAACTATTGTGAGCACTGTCTATGATCATAACCACACACACACTTGTTCCCTCATACTCAGATCATCTCATTTGTTTTTAGGAATTCCATGTAGACAGGGAAGATCCACCACTAAGTTTAGAAGAAGGAGCTCTTCATCCTGATGAAGTCATTGCTCTCACCAATAACTTGGCCAGGCTTTCACTATGGAGCCTTGGCTGGCATGGAAGTCACAGAGATGTGCCTTTTGAGTGCTAAGAGTGCCACCATGTTCCACCAAGAATCTAGTAAATAGTAGAAAGAGAACTAAAAACTTTTGAAGAAAGCACAGTGTTGGATTTTCATTGGAGTATTGCTGCAACCAAATTAAGGGAAATTAATGTAAATATATGATTGAATAATTGATAACTGAAAATACTGTGAGAAAATTCATAAATGTCATATTTTAATAAAGAATTAGTATTATTATAGTGTGTGATATTTCTGTATTTGTCATTATTTACTACCACTTATTAGGTTATTTCCTCAAGTTTTAGTGGTGAAGTTAGAGAATACACTTTGTTTTCTTTAAAATATTCTAGGGTAGTAAGGAGAAAATGAGACAGACAACCTAAAATGTAATCTCAAAGAGGCAACAGATGGAGGCTAGGTGCAGACCTTCAGTCCCTTAGGGTAAGATTCTGCTGTGTAGACATGCATATTTCACATAATTCATCACTACATAAATGTCTCAAGACACAAGCTGGGGAAACCTGGAACTAAAGAGGATTCTCCAGCCCACTCAAATCTTCTGGGACCTGAGAGAAAATGAAGCTCACCTAGTCCCCTGAAAACCAAATGGTAAAACATACTTGAGGTCAAAGATGATAGAAAGCCATCCAAACAGCTGTCCCCAGGCTCCCAGTGTATTTCTTCCAATCATGTGAAGACCAACAGTAAACTGTAACCAACCAGCTGGGGATAAATGATTGGCTTACTGAATCTAAAATGTTCTTCAGTCAGTCTGTGTTTGTCCATTAGTCATTTTGAGGAATCTGTCAGGTCCTTTGCTGATATCTGTAATTTGGAACTTGTTTGTTGTTTTATTTATGAATAAACTGGAATTAGGAGGATATGTGTTTAGGGAGTCAATGCAAAAGAGATGAAATACCCTTCGCCTCCCCTCCATTATAGACTGGATGTTTCTTTCTAACTCTTCCAATAGAATTCATATGTTGGAATTCTAATCTGCATTGGGATGCTACTTTGGAGAGCAACATTTAGGAATGAAGGAACCGAGATAGCAGAATAAACTCCATTTTGTTCTTAAGACTTCACTCTAAGTTAACTTGTGCTTAGAAGGACATGGACAATGAAGAGGCAAAAAACATACAAACAAACAAAAATCCAGCAGGACAGATTCCAACTTGTCCTCCAAAATCTATTCTAAACTGCTGTCCTTGGAGAAAGCTACTGTCTGCTGTCCTTGAAATGAAATGCCCCCCTTGAGCTCTTGGAAAGAGACCAACATCCCTTTACCCTCTCATGTAATGCCAAGGCTTAGAAAACCCCATTTGTGCTTTTTGTCCTTTATAAACCCCATTCACCTAGAGCTAGGGGTCACTCTCCTTTCTGTTCCATCAGGAAGGTTTGTAACCCAAGCTCGAGCTTAAATAAAAACTCTTGTGCACTTTCATAGGAGTTGTGATCCCTGGGAGGAGGGGGGAGAGAAAGTCTAATGAACTGGGCAAAACATTGTGGGGGCTTGTCCACCGGGATTCCCCAGCAGATCCCCAGGATCCCCGACCCAGAGAGTCTAGTGCTGGTCGGTGAGTGTTCACTATTTCTGTATTGTCTTTGTGTCTCTTTTCTCCCTTGAGTTTCTTGAAAAAGCATTGAGATGTTTGTATAAGCAGCAAAGAGTGGCTAAGAGTCGATGTGCTAGAGGGTCACAGCCCTTCCTGACCCCCCCTCCCCCGAGGGTGAATGGGTCACTCATGGTGGGGAGGAATTTTTGGTAGAGAAAGAGGAGTCTCATCATCAGTTACTTTCCTCTCCGTGCTGCCTTCTATTTCCTAGGCAGGAGTCTGTGAATCCAAGTGTTTAGATTTAGTTTTGGTTACAGTTGTCATGACACAACTACTTCGTGCGTGTTTGTTGGTCTACTGTGTTTCTTGTGGTATTTGGTTTCTGTCTGTACTGTACTTTGATGGACACTATGGGACAGACTGATTCTCACACTCTCAATATAGTTTCAGGTCATTTTAAGGCAATTAGGGCCACAGCTCGCAACCTCTCAGTAGATGTGAGGAAAAGGAAAATGACCACTTACTACAGCTCAGAGTATCTGACTGACTGTTGATGTTGGACAGCATCCAACGGGAGGGGGTACTTTCATCTCCTGGCAGTGTCAGCAGTAAAAGATAAAGTGTTTCAAAAGTCTTCCCTCTTTCCCCCTGCTAAGGCTTCTTTGTCAACAGGAACAGCCACATAGTGACAAGGAATTATAGGAGCCAGCTCCAGCCCAGCAGCCAGCTCCAGCCCTGCCACCCTTCCCAGTGGAGTTAGGTTTAGAGCACAAGAAGTAGATACCCTATGTCCCTTAATACTAGCCTGTGGAGATGGCTCAGAGGTTAAGAGCACTGACTTCCTTCCAGAAGTACTGAGTTGGATTCTCAGCAATAACTTGGGGACTCCCTTTTTTTCTCAGGACAGGCTCCATGTTTTATAGCTCACATAGGCTTATCCCCCTTCTGCTCCTTCTCTGCTGAGCATAGGCATAGAGCACACAGGCATCCAGGGCCTCTAGAAAGGTTTAAGGCTGGAACCTCCAGAGTCCCTAACCTGGCTCTCCCTGAGTTGGGAGGTGAGTTCCCTGAGAGCAGGGCTCCACAGGACAGACTGGGCAGGAGAGGACCCAAGTGAGCAGATGTATCCTTCACCAGAGCTTGAAACAGACTCCTGGTCACTTATTTTGTTCAGTCGTGGCAAAAGAAGTGCTCACTCCCTGTCTGAACAGATGTGGTTTCTGAGTTGTAAAGAGAGGATCTTCACTGACACTATCCTGCCACACTCAGCCCATTGAGAAGCAACAACCATCCTTTCCATGCGCCTTAGGGCACTCAGCACAATCACCTACCCAAAGCTCTTGCAGGTTCTCTTCATCACAGACAGAGGCCAAGAAACGCTCTTGGCCCTATAGGGAACCCACCCAGACTTCAACATGCTGTAAGGTAGGGATTGTCTTCAGATTTACCACCAGGCTTTTTCAGTAGGTCTCAGTAATTGTTTGACCAAGGTTTAAATATGATATTAGACAGGAAATTGATCAACATCCAGTGGTATTTCTTGAATGGGTCATGAAGGATATATGTGTAAGGCTGTACACACATAGACTCTGAGAAAACAGAGAATTCTAGCACAGTAGCTCTGGCTTTCATTAATCGGTTAGTGCTGGACATTAGGAAGAAGGATTTACAGTGGCATGAAAGATTAAGAGAAAGATAATTGAGGGATCTAATGGAAATTGGAGAGAGAGAGTGCAGAAGAGTGCAGATTAAGACAGGAAAGACTTTAGATGGAGATTTGGTTAGAGTCCATCTAGCCAACAAAGCTGAGAGGTCTAAGAGAAAAGAAATGTCAAGCTTCAACAGATTACTGGAGGAGGAGGAGGAGGAGGAGGAGGAGGAGGAGGAGGGGGAGGAGGAGGGGGAGCTAAAGGGGTCTTGACCCACACCCTAGGAACATGGAAATAGCCAAAGACTTATTTAGCAAAGAAATTGGACCCAGTGGCAACAGAATGGCCACCTTGACTGCATATTATTGTAGCCACAACACTGTTGGTCAAAGATTCAGATAAATTAACTTTGAGACATAATTTGATTGTGAATACCGCCTCTATGCAATTGAAGGGGTTCTCAAGCAACCTTCTGATAGATGGCTCAGTAGTGCTTACTTGATTCATTAGCAGACTTTACTAATCAACCCTGGATGAGTTATTTGCCAGCCTCCTTTTTCACTGAACCCTGCAACCCTCCTACCCCATCCTGACTGAAACTGTCTACTCCATCAATGTATTGAGGTTCTGGCCCAAGTACACAGTACCTGACCTGACTTGAGAAACTCTCCTCTGTTGGAGACAGAGCAGATCTGGTTTATGGACAGGAACAGCTTCATCCATGAGGGTCAGAAGAGAGCAGGGGCAGTGATGACTACAGAAATGGAGGTAATTTGGACTCAGTCTCTTCCTCTAGGCATTTCAGCTCAAAGGACCAAGATAATAGCACTAATGCAGGCCCACATCATGTGAAAAGGACTGACTGTTAACATCTAGACAGACAGACAAACATACAGACGGGTATACATTTGCAACTGCTCATGTGAATGGAGCCATTTACCATGAACGAGGGCTCCTAACAGCAGAAGGAAGAACTGAAGGGTTCAAAAGGACACCACCAACCCCCTTAAGTTAAAGTTCAATCAGTCTCAGTCCTGAGTCCATTGTCCCTGCTATCTGTATGTGCTGTGTGTATTACATCCTCCCACTTTTGTGAAGACTTTGAGTTAAGAGCTGAATGTTTCTGAAAGGGACTCTACATGTAGATGGTCACAGGAAGGTCTAGCTCTAACCCTCCAGACTATATCGGGACAGGGTATCTGACTGAGAAAGTCCCCTTATCACATCAACACCTCAGCAATCAGACTGTTCCCATAGTTCATTCCAAATGGATTTTCCCCCCAGAACAGGCATGATGGGCCTGTTCAACAGGACTGACCCCTTGCATGAATGAGGTAGCTCTTAATCCTTTGAAAGGTTCTATATTTTGGTTCAATTATGCCCACATAAACTACTATTCAGAGAAAATGGTATTGAGAGCCTTAGTAAGACAAATTGAGTAAGACATTATGAGACAAAGAAGAAAATGTATCTCTTTGACTTTAGCATTAATTCTAGGGGCAGGGCTAGATAGGACTGGCACTGGGATAGCTGTGCTAGCATTACAAGAAAAAAATTATAACAGTTTAAGGGTGACATAGATGAAGACATCAAACAATGCATATCCTCTAGCTGAAGTGGTGTTACAAAACAGGCAGGGATTAGACTTAGTCTTCCTGCAACAAGGAGGGCTATTCCACCCTACATGAGAAATGCTGCTTCTATGTTAACCACTCTGGAGTCATTCATAAGTCATTGGCTAAGGTCATGGAAAGCCTAGACAGGTGCTGGAGAGAATGAGAAAACTCTAAAAGTTGGTACCATTCACTATTTGATTCCTTCCCCTGGTTAACAACTCTTACTTCCACCCTCATGGGACCATTAGTTATCCGTTTACTTCTCCTTACCTTTGGATTGTTTATCATAAACAAGCTTTTACAATATATAAAGCAGAGATTAGGGCCTATTCAATTAATGGTGATGAAATCTCACTATCAACAAATTAACACAAACAATCCATACCTCAAGGAGCCCAAGATTGGCCTCCAAAGCAACCAGTAGAGGGAGGAATGAAAGGACTGAGGTAGCAGAATAAACTCCGTTTTGTTCTTAAGACTCCTTTCTAAGTTAACTTGCCCTTAGAGAGGCATGGCCAATGAAGAGGCAAAAGAAAAAAAAACACAAACAAAAAAACAGCAGGACAGATTCCATCTTGTCCTCTAAACTCTATTCTAAACTGCTGTTCTTGAGAAAGCTACTGTCTGCTGTCCTTGAAGTGATATGGCCTCTACCCTTGGGCTCTGGGAAAGAAACCAACATTCCTTTACCCTCACATGCAATGCCAAGGCTTAGAAACCCCCACTTGCAGGGTTTTTTCCTTTATAAACCCCCTTCACCTAGAGCTGGGGGTCATTATCCTTCCTGTTCCATCAGGTAACTTTGTAGCCCTAGCTCAAGCTTGAATATAGACTCTCCTGTGCTTGCATAGGTGCTGTGGTCCCTGGTGGTCTCTTGGGGTTCTTGTGAACTAACAAGAGATAGTTGGATAAGTTTGGACTTGAAGTAAGAGTCATCTGTGGGGTGACTCTGTTAACACAACAAACCACCGCTGATTTTAAACCTGATCACTAGTGACAAAGAGTGTTTGCCAGATTTCCCTCTTTTGTACAGATTCATTATATTTTAGAGTTTTTTTTTTTTTAGAAATAGGTGGCTTGACTCAGCCCTCATTTAGCTAAGCAAGGAATGACAATCTACCTCTTGAAGGGGAGATTGGCTACATGATTATTTCAAAATTTTCTATTACATGTGTTGTTTATTTATACAAAAATCCACTTGTAGAAGCATGATCTCTTGGATTATATTATGCTTCAAGTTGTTTTCATAGCATGAATTTTGGGGCTTTTTTCTCTTTCTTTGGATTGTTTGCAAAATTTGTTGTTGCTAATTTTTTTTCCTATCATATATGCTTGTAATTTTGGAATGAAATAGCTTGGAAAGATTTACTGAAGGGTAAGGCATGATTACTTTGTAAGGACATGGACTCTGAAGGCATCAACACCTCCCCCAGGTTAGTTTATAAAATAAATTAGGGTGTGTGTTAATAGTTAACAAAAGTAGTAAAACTTTAAGTGAAAATGATTTGTAATTCATATCATCTAGATGTTTTGTATGCAAGTTTTTGACAACCTGAAAGGTACACTACAACCAGACAACAAATTAGCCTGATGATGATGATGATGATGTGTGTATGTGAATGTGTATGTGTGTGCACACACGCGTGCTCGCACAAAATCACAGGAAAAAGATTTGTTTGGTCTATACTGGGAATAGAGACAAATAAAAGGGTCTAACAACAACCAAACCTATTTGCAAAGTCATGTTTTGGACTTTCTGCACAAATAGATAACAAATGGTGCACAGAATGAACCAGCCTCACTCATCCCTTCTCCATCACTGTCTCAACTCAGTTATGCTTTGTAGGTTGTTCCTATAAACTGCCAGGGCTGTATTAAACCTTTCAGTGGGAGGCAACTTCCTCCTCTGCTAGAGCCATGGCATTTGCCTGTCTTGGCTTCACTATATGGTGTTTTGGGGAGGTTATAATTATTTGAGATCTGTGTTTCAGTAATCTAAGATCCACAGGGAGGGGCATACACATCTTTCTGTAGATGGTCTCTTGCCAAAGTGGTTATGACATCATCCTTGATGGTCAAAGTGAACTGAACCTTTCTTCTGTAAGGTTAAGACCCTGAGAAGAGTATCTGCTATGCATCACTGGAGTCTCAGCCAAGTGATCAAGCAACAAAGAGTCATTGGATCAGGAAACAAGATACAACATATTTGCTCATAAACCTAGGGATCCCAAATCAAAACACAACTCAGAAACAAATTCTCCAAAAGTTAAGATTCAAAACTAACATGTAAGAATCACTTTGGTGTCTATACACCAGTAATGAAAACTCTGTAAAGACAATTAAGAGAAATAATTCCATTAAAAATGCACAAGGGCTATCGAAGTTTCTCAGTGGCTTAGAGTGATTGTTGTGAAAATGAAGAATCTGGGTCAAACTCCTAGCACCCGTATAAAAAGCCAGAATAAGTCATGCATGTCTGAACCCCAGCATTGACGGGCAGAGAAAGACAAATCCCAGAAGCTTCCTAGCCAGCCACTTAGCTGAAATAGCAAGCTTCAGGTAAGTGAGAAACTTTTTCTCTAAACCATAAGGTGGAGAGTGATAGAGGAGACATGTGGCATGCTACTCTGATGTCTACATGTGTATACACAGGCACTAACAACCACAAATACACCTGCATAAATGCCACATACATACATATAAACACATACACATAAATTATTGCAATTTTAAAAATGGAATAGGTGGAAATATACTAAAGCAAAAAGAACTTATGCTGAAACTATACTACATTGATTTTTTTTTAATTGAGGAAGAAAAAATATGGAACCTTGTGCCAGCAAAGAAGGACTCTATATTAAGGAAATGCCTCCATATGATTAGTCTTAGGAAAGCCTTTGGGGATTTTCATAATTAGTGATTAATGTAGATGGGCACAGCCCACTGTGAGTGGTGCTACGCTTGGATGGTAGTCCTGGATTCTATAAGAAATCAAGCTGGACAAGCCATGAAGAGCAAGCCAGTAAGTAACATCCCTCCATATCCTCTGAATCAGCTCCTGCCTCCAGATTCTTGACTACTTGAGTTCCTCATCTACCTGCTTTCAGTGATGAATTGTGATGTAAAAGTGTGAGTGAAATAAACCCTTTCCTCCCCAAGTTACTTTTGGTCATAGTGTTTCATCACAGCTATTGTGACCCTAACTAAAATATACCTCATGTCCATAGATTACAAGACAATATTGCTATGCTATGAATGCTATAGACTCAATGCAAGCCTTTCATATACCCTATTATGTCTTAGGGAAAAATAGAAAGCTACAAAATAAAAATCAAGAGGAATCAAGGAGAAACCCAAATGTCAGTCTTAGAAAAAGAACAAGTTTTCAGGAAACACACTAATTTTTAAAACATACTTCTAAGTGAGTCATCAAACAGTGATATATTTCTTTAATGACAGATGCTCCAAGGAGGATAATTTCATCTCTTCCTTTCCTGTTTTATCTCTTCTTTTTTGTCTTTATTACTTAGGCAAATAATCTAAGCACTCTATTGATTATGAGCGAAGATGATGGCTCTCCTCGTGTAGCAAAATTTTTCCCAATTAATTTAAATATTAATACAACAAGCAACTTGTGATTGGACAGGGAAAAGAGAGGCAGAGCTAAGTGTTTCAGGGACAGGGACAGGAGGAGAGGAAAGAAGGAAGGAAGATTGAGGAAGAGAAAGACAATCCAGATTCCGAGTGGTTTTAAATAGCCACAAGTAGCTATGAATATCTTTTTAGGAATGGATAATTACAGGTCATCTTCTGCTGTATTATTGTATTGCTTCATCCCATGTGGACTGAATTTAAATGATTACATTCCTTTATGAATCCACCCAGGGAGTTTTCCTATGTTCATATTATTATATTAAACAAGAAAATAAAAATGCTTAAAATACTAGACAAAAACAATAATTGTTTCATTGTTTTTCAAATAACCAATGACCTTAAAGAGAATTCAGATAAACACAATGGAAGAAAATTCAGTAAATTCAGGACAGAGACCAGAAAGTCAGCAGTCTATATTAGACATTCAGCAGAGAGAGAGAGAGAGAGAGAGAGAGAGAGAGAGAGATTTTGAAGAAAGAAACAAGTCAAAGAATAAATGAATGAAAAGCTCAGCCAGGAGGGCAGTTGACTCCTCTACATAAAAACAGTGGTCAAAGCAAAAAGCAGAAACAATTTCCAAAAGTCTCCCTGCTGTTCTGCCCTGGACACCACACCATAAGACCAGACACTGATTCTAGCCCTTGAACATCTTTTGTTCTGAGCATGCTGAGCTTTTAAAAATAAATAAGTATACTTTATTTTTATTTTTGCTAGATTTGTTTCTTTTTATGTACATTTTACTTGTATACATTTTGCCTGAATATATTTCTGTGCATCATGTGTGCACTTGATGCCCATGAATGTCAGAAGACAGCATTAGGTCCCCTGGAGTTATATATGGTTGTGAACCACCATATAGGTGCTTGGAATTGAACCTGGGTCCTCTGCAGGAGCAACAAGTTCTTAACCACTGATTCATCTCTTCAGCCCTGGTGCTGTCCAACTTTGAAATATTTATAAAGGAACTCCTTCAGTTTCTTAGAATTTTCCCATTTAAGTTCCTCGCTTTGGGGGAGACAAGAAGAAAAGTGACATTAGCAAGGAAACTCAAGGTACTACTCATCTTCATAGCCCTTCTTGTCATCACAGAAACTGTAATTACAATCAGAAAGTTTCTGGCTCAGCAAAAGACAGGGCACCAGGGATTGCATAAGGAGCCCTTTCCTCAGGAGAAGCCAAACTCCTGCTAGTGACATCCTATTAGCAGTGACAGTTGTTGTGAGCACACAACTTGAGCATGATAATAAACAGGGCCTGGATGTGCTCTGAGGACACCCCTGAGCCCTGCACAGACTCTGCAGGTGAGTGTTCCATCTTGTAACAGTGGACTGAACTTGCCCTTTTCTCCTTCACAGCGACTCTGTGAGGTAGGGATGGTTAGGGAAGGTAGTTGAAGAGAGCGTCTGGATTCCTGTAAGGTGACAAGATCCAGGAAGAAAGAAGTCTCTCATTTCTCAACTGTCATCCAGAATTATTTCCATGTTCATGAGGGAGCCTAGTGCAGTTGTGTGTGGTGCACTGAGCCAGAGATGCTCATTACAGCTCAGGCAGATACAGGAGACATGGGCTGAAATTTCAATTTGAGTGTAGGGAAGCTTTTCTTCTTTGCAGTTTCTCCAGTTTGTGTTTGTCCTCACAGGAGTGAGAGGTTCTACTCAACAGTTTCTTATATCAGGATCCCTTTAGCTTTCTCAGATGAGGAGTTTGCCCTTCTTTGTTATAGTTTTATTGTTCCTGAAGTTTCGTCATCAGACTCAAATGTAACACAATGTGAAGTTACAGAGAATTGTGGTAGAAACCAACATGACTCAAAATCCTAGAACAATGGCTATTAGAGCATGTTAACACTGGGCAGACACTGTCCTAAGCACTATGTGCCTCTGCTCCACTGAATGCTCACAATACACCTGAATGGTACAAAGTGCTTTCCCTACATAGTGAGTCTTGAAGGGGCCAAGAAAAGTGTTGAAAGCCCAGCATACAGCAGTTAGGAAAGACAGCATTTAAGAGACAGGTTACAAAGCTTGAGCTTGTCGATTTTACAATCTATCCTTCTTTAGTTTACTGATTTTTCTCTCTCATGTATCTGGATGTCACATTCTGCCCCTACAGTCAATGAATAATTTCTAAAAGAACACTCTGACTTGATTAGTTTCACAGAGATTGATCTTTGTTATTTCTTACATGCTAGAAAAATGGGGGTTGAGAAAGCTTATTAAGTATGTACATAAATATCTCTTCCAAATCACCCTGGAAAAGATGTGTGTGTGTGTCTGTGTGTGTGTGTGTCTGTGTGTGTGTGTGTGTGTGTGTGTGTAGCTTCTTCAACATAAATGTCACAATGTTTGGGATATCAAAGGCAATTTCATCTACATGTTTTGCTATTGACATCTCAGCGATTGCATAGGAATAGCTGAAAAGCTCTCAAATAGTTAGCAAACAGATTTTGAGAGAAAATGAAGGCTTGTGAGTACGTTTCTTGAAGAATAACCCACATACTTCAGTAAGTTGGTTGAAGCCTGAAAGCTCACATCATTGCACAAGTGAGGAAGTGCTAATACTTCACAACTGTACATCCAAAGTAAATTAACTTCTCCAGTATACTGAACTTTATCAATATTCAAGAAAGAGCCCAACTCAAATGTTTCTCAAAATTGGTTTGTTAGTTCATCCTTATTATTAAAGTGAAATTTTAAAACCAACGGCCTCCTTGAGAGACATGTAAACTTTTTGAGCAGGCACTATGATAATACTTACATAAGACATACAAACCAGTGTCTCTGAGGCCTGCTCATTGTCCAGTGGAGTAAGGGACCAAATATAGCAGCAGCATAGTCTTCTGAAGGTAAGGAAAGCAAAGAGATAAAATTCTAAGCAAATGCTATAAGGGAGAGTAGTTGAGCAAAGATCAGCCTTGGATATTACATATTCCTGTGTAAAGGTAAGCTCCATATTCCTGTGGAAAGGTAAGCTCCAATGTTACTTTATAAGAGGAAATTCAAAGTAATTCAGAAATAATTTTTGATGTGGAGAAGACAGCAAATTGTAGAGGACAAATTGAAATTAAGGTTGTCATGTGAAGTACTCTGTTTTGTGAGGGGTGAGGCCAATGGAATGTGTTTCTGCTTCAAAGGCTCATTGTGCCTTCAATATAGAAAGTAAAAAAAAAAAAAGAAAGAAAAGAAAAAAAGATACTGTTCATAAAAGATGACAATCATAGTGTGATCATAGTGTGAGATAGTGGGAAGGACTCAGAGGCTGGGGCATTTCTTCTGGAAAGCATCAGTAGATTGAACCAACATCAAAACAATCGGGAGGACATATCTTTGTTAAGACTCTATAAGAATAGTTTTGCTGGAGTTTTGTTAGGGAAAGTATTCCAGGAGAAAGGGTAATAACAAGATTAATAGAAGTCAAAAGGAAATAACTTTCAGTATAATTCTACCCATAAATATTGGGAATGCAATTTTTACCACACTTAGTATTCCCTTGAGGTCATTAATCTAGATGTTCATACCTTGACTAAGTCACTAACCTTTGTATAATTTATGGTCAAAGGGCTTAGGAAGAAGATACCACAACATCTCACCTGAGAACCTGGTCCACTTGACCAAGTACAACTTTCTGAGAAGCTGTAAACTTTTTATTAGTGCAACAATATTTTACTAGTCCAATATCAACAATCATATGATTGCATATGGGGCAGTGAAGAGGATCAGAATGAAACACAACACAGTCCAGTAGCCTGAGCTCACACTGAGTAAGAAGAAGGAAGAGGAAGGAGCCCACCAGGCCAATGCTAAGAACTGTATTGGCTTGAAAAGTGTCAAAATGATTTCACGCATTTAGCTTTTGTCTGGGAAGAGCGTGGTCATATCAACTTAAGGAATGAAGGATCATCATATGAGGCAGGAAACTCTCAGGTTTATGCCCTGATTGTAGCCATTATGTAGCCATAGGAGTGAGGAAAAGAAGGACAACCTGAAAACAGAACAAAAACAAAAAAAATCAAAAAAAAAGAAAAAACAAAAAAGAACAACAACAAACTGTGATCATACATCATAAAGTAAAAATCATGTGTGTTTTCACAATTAAGACCATTCTTTTCAACAGAATAAACAGAGAAAGTATTATGCGTTTTTCTTAGATGATTTTTCCTAGTGATGTACATAAAATCAGAAGATGAAGTGGAGTAACATTACACAGGCAATAGTCTTCCTTTCTCTAGCTGGACCTGGAATTGTAGGAAATATCCTAGTATTTGTAAGATATGTGTACACTTCTGCCTTGGGGACTGAGAAAAGGCCGATAGACCTTATTCTCATCCATTTGGCATTTTCTAATATCATCATTATTTGTAGCACAGGAATCACAGATATTGTCACAGTGTTTTATTTCAGAAACTTCCTAGGAGATGTTGGTTGTAAAGCTATGGTTTATCTGGCAAGGATGGCACGGGGTCTCTCCATCTGCACCACCTGTCTCCTCAGTGTGGTCCAGGCTGTCACCATCAGTCCCAGAATCACCCTTTGGACAAAGCTCAAACCACAAACAGCATGCCAAGTTCTTCCCTTTCTCCTTGTCTTTTGGATTGTTAATATTCTCATAAGCTCCAACTTGCTCTCCTACATCAAAGCAAGCAGTAGCTTGAACAAGTCTGTAGCTGCAAAGTTCATTGGCCACTGCTATATGCTCCAATCCAGACATATGATTAAGTGGCTTTTCCTCTCTCTCATGACTCTTCGAGATGTCATCTTTCAGAGTCTCATGGGCTGGAGCAGTGGGTCCATGGCTCTCCATCTGTATAAGCACCACAAGCGTGTCCTCTACCTTTACAGTTCCAGGTTTGCAAACAACTCCCCTCCAGAAATCAGAGCTACATGGAGTGTTCTCATTCTTATGACCTGTTTTCTCTTCTTCTATTGGGTAGATTTTATTCTGTCTTTCTACACAGGTTTCACAGTGACACATGATTCTATTTTACTAAATTTTAAAGTATTTTTAGAACTTGGTTATGCAAGTTTCAGCCCCTATGTTCTGATCAGCAGAGATGTCCATGTTCCTAATGTCTTGCATGCTCACTGAGAAGTGTAGAATGTACATTCTATAGCTATTCGCTATGAGATAAAGGTATGCACACTGTAAACTGTTCTACCTTGATGAATTTTTGAGTTGGGAACATGTTTGCTATGTAGCATAGGCTGACATGGTGGCCTATAGGTAGCACAGTCTGAACTTGAGATACTTTAGGATGCCAAATGCTGGGATTAGAGGCATTCCCCTCCAATCTGATTTTTGCCATAATGTTCTAGTGTATCACAACATTAAACTAAACATTATAATAATACATTTCATTTTTGTGAGAAGTCTGACACTGCATACTCTTAAGTTTGAATTTCTAGTAAGGTAGACAGCAGATTCTTACCATTTTCCCATTCCACCATTCCTGCCATGTGACTTTTAGCTTGACATTTGCACTGGAAATATTACTTTAGGTAATGCTACTGTCAGAAATCAGTATTTCAGTTTTTATTCCAAAGCCAGAGCATGAAAGCAAGGTAGGGTAGGTGGAAGCGAGGAGGTGACTTATCAGAACTGAGCTTGCAGGGGAGAGTGAAGATGACAGTGAGACAAGTAAAGTCACCAGAGCAGGACACTTGGGGTCAATAACTATATGACACAGCTGGGTTCCAAAACTGCTGAGAAAACTAGTGTTAATGCAGAAGGACAATTATAACCAGGTTAGACCTTAAAACACACACACACACACACTATAGAGCCTGGGAAACAGCCTCTCTCACATGGTGCCATGGCTGGTCTGGAGAACATGCTCCTGGCCAGGCCTCACTGATACACTGATGTGTAAATATCTCACTGTCAGACTGTTAGCACTGGAGCTTCCAGCTCTGGCTCTGGGTCATTAACTATGGGCTGTACTGAACATCCCAGTGTTTGGTAGGCCTCCTTGTTTCAGAATCCCAGATTCCATATTTCCTTATGCTATGCAGGTATACTTTGTTGGCCCACAGACAAGGGAACCACAGCGACAAGGGAGCACAGGGAATCTGCTTGTTGGAGCGAAATTGCTACACCTTTGTTAAGCAACAGGACATTTGTGCTACCAAGAACTCACAGCATCTAGCCATGGAGGACTCAGAGAGTCCAGAAATTGCATCAACTCCGCATCCTCAAGACACTGCACTGCATCACAGGGAGACTCCTGACTGCTCTGAGCTGTGTGAGTGCCATTCCTGAAAGGATGCAGAGCCATGAAGGGCTGTTCACCAAAGCTGCCCATCAGCTCACTGTAGTTCCTCCCCAGGATAAACAGAAAAACTCAAACACATCGTGCAGGGAGTGGGGTTGAACTGTTCTCTCTGCACCTGAGCTGTGCCTGGAGTGGACCCAAGGTTGCCTGCGCTCCTTCCTTGGTCCAAGAGTGAAACTCTGTAGACTAAAGCAAGAGGTAGGCCAGGCAGTGAATCTCTGAAATTCTGCTTTTTGCTAAGATAAACTAGATTCTTAATGTTTTATGACATAGATTAGAGACCACTATTGTGGTTAGTTTCTCTGGCAACATGTTATGAATTAGAATCACCTGAGTGGGACACCTCAGCTGAAGATTTGTCTATCTTGATTGATATGGGAAGACCCACCTGACTGTGGGTAGCCTCTAATGATAAGAATCCAAGTTAAAAGTGTGTGTCAGAAGGAAGACCATCCTGCCTCATGCTTATTTGTCTTCCCTGCTGTCTCTGGGTTGATTTGTTCTGATCCTGCTGCTAAGGTTGATTCCTTTTCTGAGATCAGAACCAGTAGCTCTCTAGGAAACTTCCCAGCTTCTGGAAGAACATTGGGACTACTGAGGCACATGCCTGTGGACTACCTACCAGTTATGTTCTCCAGTGAGAGACAGCTACAATGAGTCTACTCCATCAAGTGAGGTTACAGGCTCAAGGACTGAGAAAAATACTGAGGCTCAGCATATCTTCTATGATTTAGCTCTTGTTACTAAATTAAAGCTGACTTAATAAATAATAACATTACATATGCACATATATATATATCATATATCATATATATATAATATTTTTTATCCCCTTGGTTCTGGCCTCTAGAGAATCCTAAAACTTATAGAGTTACTTTATCCAGTGTTCTGAGCTAGATACATGACTGGGAAAGAGGGCTAGCTTTCAAATGCCCTGTGTTTAAAGAGTGTGTTCCACGATCTTTCTGTTTTTTATTGGATATTTTATTTATTTACATTTCAGATGTCATACTCTTTCTCCATTCCCCCACCTTAAATCCCCCTATCCCATCCCTCCTCCTCCTTTTTGCTTTTATACCATTTTAGTTACATGCAAGTATTAAGGTCAGTTCTAGGTTGAGGGACTAGCAATACAATAGATGCAAATAGTCAAGGAACAAGCAAGACAATAAACACAAATAGTCAAAGAAAAGGCAAGGCATTAAACCCAATTATGTGAACACTCCAAGAGTCACTGTTTCTTAGGCCAATCAGAATGACCAAAATATCTGAGCCTACTTCCCTGTCTTAGCCCAAAGTCATTTCCATGTCTGAAGCCTACTTCCTTGCTCTAGCCTGATATTAGATTCCTGTCTGAAATTACTTCTTTGTTCTAGCCTAATATTTAGATTCCTGCCTGAAATTACTTCTTTGTTCTAGCCTAATGTCAGATTTCTGCCTGAAGTCCACTTCCTTGTCCTTGGCCAATGTCATATTCCTCCCAAGCAGCACATTTCCTTGTCCTTGGCCCATGTCAGATTCTTGCCAAGTACCCTCAAAAGCTCTCTGCCTCTCCCCCTTTTTTATTTCATTAACAAGATTTGAGTCTGTCTTAGGTCATTCTGACAATAATGCCTTCCTTACCTGTCATGGAATATGTATTTTCAAAAGCAATACACTTCTGCCTTAAGTTGGTAAGGCTCTGTGCAGAATCTTACCCGTCCTTGGCTTGCCAGCTTGTTAATTTAATAACTCTGTCTGGGGGTCCATTTTCATGTTGAAGCCATGTACTTTGGATGTCAACATGTTGATGTTGCTAAAGACAAGCTTTAACTTGGTGGGCAGGAATAAAAGTATTCCCAGGACAAAAAGAGCTAGCATGATCAATCTATATATGCCATTCTTGAATCTTGACCAAAATAGAAATATTGTTTTAAGGCCATGGGTAATTTTATCAGCAGTATCTACTGTATCAACACTCAGCAGAGCAGCATTCTTGAAATTTATAAGCTCATTATGTAAAATTAAAACATCCAGAGATGTGTTAGAATTATGCCAAATACACTGTAAGTGTCTTTAAACTTTTTCCTATTTATAATGACTACCACTGTAAATTTTAGAACTAATATGAATCCAATGGTATTTGGCATGACATTCAAGATGAATCCTTATCCTTAAATTCTGAACCTCCTTTCAATAATTTGAATAAGATAAAGATCATCAATCCATTCTTCTAAATGTCTATCTATCTGTTATAGCAGCAATAATTAAGCACACTATCCTCTTGCTTCTGCTTAATTTTGCTCTCTCTCTCTCTCTCTCTCTCTCTCTGTGCTCAGTGGATCAAAGATGTGACTACAGTTTCTTTTTATTTCAGAAAATTCTAGGAAATGTTTGTGAAAGCATAGTTTACCTGGAAAAGATGTCTCTGAACCTTTCCACCTGTTCTGCCTGTCACCTCAGCATGGTCCCCACTGTCACTATCTTGGAACCACCCCTTGGAGAAAGCTTCAGCCACAGACTACATGACAATGTAGTCTTGGCTATTTATTCCTCTTTTCAATTTCTAACTTTCTAATAAGCTATAAATATGTCTATTTTATCACAGAAGTCAGTAGCATGATTAGATCTGAAGTTGCAATGCATTAAGGATATTGAGCTATGTTACTGTTACTGTTATAGAGTTTGTGGCACCTGGGAAAAGGCCACAGATGTAGTACAGGCTACAATTTATTAAAGCTATTACCAGACCAACAATCTTTGAGCCAAATATGAGACTATCATGGGAAGGCAGGTGAGGGAAGGATATTTTTTTTATTTATTTATTTTTAACTTTTTTTTGAACATGAAATGCTTTTTTATAGCATGTTTTACAAGGGGAGGGGGTAAGAGCGGCCAGGTGGTGGAAAAATACAGAATCTTCTTAGCCTCTGCCTTAAAACATGTCATGGTCTATACGGTACACTGCCTTGAATTATGATCTACCTGCTATTCTTCAGAAGACATGGTACACTGCTTGAGTTATGGTCTCCCACCCCCTACCTTACCCCACCTGCACAATGTCCCCTGAAGCTTGGCAACTCCAAGATCCTGCTTGGCAACTGCAGATAGACTCAAAGCAGTGTACGATATCTTCTGAAGAATAGCAGGGAGGGAAGGATATTTAAAGGCAGAAATGCAAGAAGATTTTGAGTATCTCTACAAGTTAGGCAAGAACTGCTCTGTTCTGCCAAGTTGATGTAGTCAAGGTGGCCTTGGAATGACAGTCCTTGAATGTTGGCATGGGGATCACTGAGTCTGATTACTGGGAACGTATCTTCCAAGGACTGCAGTCAAGAGAAAAATTGTTCATTGTTACCATGGCAGAAGCTCACCATAAAATGGAGTTTCTTTAGTCATCACATGACTGTCTAGGCATCTTGATTGAGCTAATTTTCTCTGTAATTTTTTTACAATTAAAAAAAATGTAGAGACAGGAAAAAGAAGATCCAACAGAGAAGAAAAAAACAGTGAACAGAATGAAGAAAGGTTTTTATTAGGGATAAGGTCATATACAGTGAGGACACACATACAGTTAGGACAGAGAGAAAGAGAAAGAGAGAGAGAGAGAGAGAGAGAGAGAGAGAGAGAGAGAGAGAGAGAGAGAGAGAGAGAGAGAGAGACTCTGCAAAGCAAAGTGGGACTTAGAAAGTTGAAGCCCAGTGACCGCTTGAGAGTTGGCTATTCTAAAGATCTTTGAGGGGTCTTTCTCCCCTACTTTAAGCTTGTTCAGGTTGAACAAAGGAAGGGAGGTTGATGTTTACAACTGTGGTGTAAACAAGTCCTGATCTAGCCTCTAGCTTCTGAGACCAGTCACAGGCAGGGGGTCCTCCTGATAGGAGGAAAAGCCTGCCAGGCTTTAAAGCCTTTGTCTCTGGATTGGATGTTTGCTTTCTCTATTATCTATTACTGGCCCTCATCTGTCTACCTATCAGGGACCAAACTGACTCTCCTCAGTGCCATACTCACAGATAGAGAGGTGAGGAGTTTCTCTTCTCTCTCTCCTCTCCTCTCTCCTCTTCTTTTTCCAACCTTTCCCCTTCCCCCTAATTTTCTCTCTCTTCTCCCTCCCTCTCTCTTCTCTTTGTGTCATAATCTTTCAGAGTCTCATGGGTTTGCGCAGTGGGTCAATGGTACTGTGTACTGGTTCATATAAATGTCAATGGTTCTCTTTCTGTATAGACATCCCAGGTGTGTCCTCTATCTCCACAGCTGTACATTAGCAAACAGTTCCAGTTCAGATGTCAGAGCTGCACAGTGTTCTCATTCTCATGGCCTGTTTCCTTTTCGTTTAGTCAAGTACGTTTCATTTCATCCTCTTACATGGGTTCTAACTTTTCACCATGGCTATCCCATTTATTCAAGCTTTTCCATTTTGGTCAAACTGTGACAATTCCCATAGTCAAGTTTTAGAAATAAAGAAAATTATTTGTTTACATTGTTTACATTGTTTACAATGTTTACATTGTTATGTCCCTTCTCTGTGGACCCCAAGTAATGACTAACCCTGTTTAACTCTAACAACATCCAACTGCAACAAAAAGAGGAAATTTCTCAGTCTCCATCCTACCCACCTCCCTGAGGAAAAACCTAATAAGGGACAGCACTCTCCCTTCTGGGCCAGATCTCTCTTCAGAGAACCAACATGCTGTTGTCTGTGCCTACTAATAATGCTTCTAATAAACTTCTTACCATCAAAAGAGAATCCACCCCATCATGTGACTTTGGTTCTCTTGCTTACTTAGAAAAAAGACTGAATATGGCCCCATTGTCAGGGAGCTAGACATAAATAAATAAGTCAATAAATAACATAAAGAAATAAAGAAAGAACGACTAATAATTGTCCACATTCATATCCTCTCAGTGAGCTTCCATGGTTATCAGGTCAAAAAAGTTCCCAGCACCTCCTATTTGCCATGAGCATGAGACTAAAGGGGAAAGAGGTATCAGGATGTAGCTATCCTGAAGGGAGAGCAGATATTCTAAAGAGAGACATTGTCCCCTCCTTTTCACAGTCAGAGTATTGATACTGAGAGGCCAAACCTACTCCATCTTGGGATTGGTCTCCATTTGAAGAGAAACTTGACCTATAGCTGAACCCAAGGGGCACCTAAGTACCCAGAAGGACTCCATGGCTTGTCCTTGGCGCATACATCAGAGTTACTCCTTAGCTACTTCCTAGCAACAGTCAATCAAAAAGATTAGTCTGGTTGTTTCAGATATACTTTCAGATCATTTGTGATTATTCATGGTTTTGCTTCAGAGCACCTAGCTGTCAGCTTACAATAGTCATACAAGTAAATGCTTACCAGGAGAAACACTCTCTCTTGCTCCTCATTTCCAATAAAGCCTTGTCCAGCTGAGAGCTCAGCTCTCACCCTCCCTTTCTGCTGTAGCAGAGACAGAATTGTTGCCCCAGTTCAAACTTGAATAAAGATCCTCATGTGATTGCTTCAAAGTTGGTTCCTTGGTGTTCCTTAGGGGCTCCAGAACAAGGCACAGCAATGCAATAAATGCAAAAAATTAACATTTACCCAGGGGTCAGTCTCACCCCTGGGGAAAAGAAAAACTGAAGCCCTGACACTGTCAGAGGAGAAAATTGCCTCCTCAAAGAAACTTCACACCCAGGCACCTCCTCTTGATTTTCTCTCGATTACAGAATTGTAACTAAAAGGCTCTAGCAAGCCTGAGCATTGCAGACACAGGCCCAAGTTTGGCAAACACGGCACCTGTAGGGTTTGTCTTTTCTACTCCTCTCTCCCTTGCTAAACCAGTAGATTACATTCCTAAAGCTAGCCACCAAGGTTTATTCCCTTATTTGGTCCCTTTGTTATGCCTGACTCATTCCTAAGGTCAAACACACCAAGGTCCAGCCATCAAAATGCATTATTTTGACTCACCTGATTAAAATATCCAATAAGAACTCACCAACAGGTCCTAGCTCATTCTCACATAGACCACCCCTTTTTATGTTCTCACATAGACCACCCCTTTTTATGTCTTAAAATTGACACTTAAGCTCCTTGCTGTTTCTGCCTGTTTCAGATTCATCCACCTTGCCTTTTTCCCTTCCTTAATAAAGGATCTCTTTGTGTTTGGTTTGTACTTAAAAATAAGTATTTGGGTATACATAATTCAAAGTGCAGAGGGGAACACCCTGCCAATGGGTTCCTTCAGTAACATTACTAGAGAAAATGATTCTTTTACTTCCTGGTTTCGCCAAACCACAAATCAATCCATTTGCTTAAGCATTTTGTTTCCTAAGTTCCTAAAGAAAGCAGTGGCCTTATAAAATTCTTCGCAATTTTCTATTTTCATGCGTGTGCATGTTTGTGAATGGGCTGGCGTGTGTCTGTGTGTATGCCCATGTATATGTCTACACATATGCACATTTGTGCTCATCTGCAGACCCAAGACTTAGGATGATGTCAAGAATCCTTCATCTTCCATTTTCCTTCAGTCATACTCAGAGCACAGCAAAATGGCTCATCCTACTTCCTAGTTCCTCCTGGGAGAGCCTGTCCTGCCTTCTGAGGTTGGCATTATTGACAGGCTGCCACCCCACCAGGCATTTAAGTGGGTGGCACTCACACTTGGAAGCAAAGCACTTTAACCACTGAGCCACGTCCCTAGCCTGTATCTACTCATCTAATACCAGTCTGTCACAAGGGAATATCCTTTATAAGAGGTCAGCTCTGAGACAAAATGGAGGTCACCAGTGATCCCCAGAATGTCCTCTGTGTGATAGAGGCCAGTTTTCTCTTCAGATCTCCCAGATGGAATTTGCATAAAGGGCTCTCTTTGTAATATTTTACAATTTTGATTGAACAAAGTAGTCAGAGCACTACAAGTTTTAATTGATTTTTTATTTATATTTCACAGACAAAGAAGAAACTTAGAGGTTTTCTAAACAAAATAGCATAGACAAATCACTTATTGTAGTCAAAAATACATTGAGAAAATTACCCTCAGAATCTTGAGTGACAGTGAATGTACTGGATAATAAGAGAAGAAAAGCATGAAAAAAATAGCACAGACAACAGAGACCCATTAAGTTGCGATTTGGCCTTTAATCCGAGCTCTCAGGAGATAGAAGCAGGCAGATCTCCAAGTTGAGGTCAGCCTGATCTACAAAGTGAGTTTCAGGACAGCAAGTACTACCCAAAGAAACACTGATTCAGAAGGAGGGTGGTGGCAAGAAAAAAGAAAAGAAATAGACATCAGAGAGAAATAGTCCTTATTGGACCAGCAAAAAAAATCATTTTATTTTTTAAATTTCTGTCTATCCTGACATATATAATGTACAACTTAGTTTCACTGCACCTGGAATCCTCCATTCAATAGACGGTGTAGAGATACTTGTTTTCTCAAAAGCTCTCATTTCAGTTACAGAAAAGGCATTTTCAGACTCTTTCATGTGGACATACACGTATGGAGAAACCATCATGCAGGACACAGAGGAAGAACAGTCATTCATTGTGGGATCGTAAAAGGTAGCTTAGTCCCTGGAAACTTTGACGGGAGGATAGGCCCTTCACCTGTTCCTGGGCACTAGGCGCCTGTTACTAGCTGCTGCCCCCCATCTATTTGTAACTATCAGTCACATAGGGCAACAAGCCCCTGCACTTGTAGAAGACATTACCTGTGGTCGAGTAGGCTCAAGACAGATCTCCATTTTAATGAAGTATCTTAAGGGACTGGAGGGCTTAGCCAATAAGCTTTCCTTCCCAGACATTCTGCCCTGCAGAAGATATTTAAGCTCAGTTCCACCCTGAGAAGCAGGGTATGGTTTCACACATCCACTTTCTGCCATGACAATAAATGCCTTAAAACCATGGACTGTCTCTTTTCATCGGTATCTGCCATGGGGAGCGATGGAGCAGGCCTTCACCTATAGAGCCACCGTCTAATTTTCCATAGAAGGCCTCTCTGTGCTCCCAGCCATGACCAAGCCAAGTCAAGCCCACAGTCACCTGTCAAGCCAAGGAGTCCCCCACACAGGACCAGCTGGCGGTCCCCTTTTCACCCCAGCCCCGGGCCAGATCCAGCCCACAGGCCCCCACTCTATTCTTAGCTCTTCCGTGGCTTCCAGTAGTGCCTGGATGTATGAGAGTCTGAGAACCAGACAGCCCGACCTCATTGCAGGCCCGGGAAACCACTAAGCCAGCTCTGGCTGTCCCACACATCAAATTGCACTTGCCCACCCCCAGAGCAGTGTCCCTGTGCTTCCCTACAGCCCAACACCTGCCAAATGACAGCGTGGGGTAAGTGTGGTCTACTTCTCACGTCCTGCCTCCCCAAGAGGCCGAGCCCTCTGGCGCAGCAGACGCAAGACCCACAACCCTACAATTCATCTCCCAAAGAAACCTAGTGGTGCTTCTCTTCAAGAACAAAATAATGACGTCATCACTTCTACTCTCGTTCACACACATTTATTTACATCATTTTGCATCCCGGTTAGGAACTTGCCTCCTGGCCTCTAGAATGAAAATTATCAGGAATGACCGCACTTGGGCACACATAAGTTTCAGATGTTTCCTTAATACATTTTATAATAAGCAAGCATTGCTTTTGGAATAATGCCAAGGTTGGGGAGGCAATCATAATTCAAGTTCCATATGATATTTACTGTGCAGGAATGAAAGAATTAATTATAGCAAAGATCTTCACTACCAAAAGGCACAATTAGACAAGGAACCTGTTCCATGTATGGAACTTGCTTAGGAAGCAGAATTTCAGGGACCTAAGTATCATTCATTCTACTTCTCTAAATGGAAAACTCCTGATGTCAACCTCAGTCTCAAGGTGTATAAGAAAGAGAAGCAAGTGACTTGGTGTGTATGTGACAGAAGTAGGTCCCCAGCCAGGCCACAGGCTGACACCCTGGAAAGGTAAAAACAAGCCAGGAGATGTGGGAAGCTCTGTACACAGAACTTAGTTAGTCGTTCACTTTCTCACCTCACATCCCTCCTCTCAAAATAATTAAATCCTAATTAAGCTGGAACTAACTTCTGAGCAAATCAGATGCTGTAACTGTGGGAGAGAGGGAAGCTGTACTTCAGGGACTGAGCCCTGCAGTGGCCTTTCTTCCCCCTGACACTGTGACAATATGAAACCTAAAGTCTGTAGTACCTGATGGCAGCCAAGAGCCCCAGAGAAACAGACAGTACAAATATGACCTGACAAGTGTCACCTATCCAGAGCTGCCCCAGAGCCTGTCTGTACCACAGAGGTCCAGGTGAGTACATGGAGGTAAGATCTTAGATACCGTCAGCTGTGTCATGGAGAGATTAAAGCTGAAGTCTCTCTCTGACCAAGCCACTCCACATTTCTTCTGATCCTGTCAAAGCTGATCCCTGGGTTTAGGAAAGATCAAAAGAGACAAGTTCCTAGAGATACAGAAATGGACAGAAATTCTGAATCATTGCTATCCATCCTCAGGCTGGAGTCAGGATAGAGGTCTGGGTGGGTCTTTATCTGAGGTTACCTTATCCTAAAGGATTCAGTAAGATAAAAAAATTTTCATATGTCTATCAAACACTGAAGACAAACATGACACACTGCTATGAGATCAGCACTAGAGAGATTAAGGCATGATCACTCTTCAAGGCTAGCTTGGTTAACACAGGGAGACTCTATCTCAAAAATGATGACAAAAGAAAACAAAAACCCTTATTATTACCCTCATGTTTGCCAGCATTGTGACCTCAACCATGTCATTGCTGTTTGTAAAGTTGTACTTTTCACTTCTGATGAATTTCCACTTTTGAAATACAGGCATGTTTTCTTTTACATTATAATTCCTAAGCTGGTGGTTTTCCTTTTATACCTATCCTTAAAGTCTCTCAATTATGTCACATAATATTATATACATTTAGGTTAGCTATAGCCATTGTATACCTGGTGGATATAAAAAAATATAAGCCACTAAGTGTACTAGTTACTCTCACCATCTTGAGAATTCCTGCTATAAGGATCCAAGCTGTGAGCTAGTACATCCTGAAATAGCTCATCTTAACTTTATCCCAGTGCTAAGCTGGGAACAGCAATACTCTCTTTTTTGTTTTGTTTGCTTACTTGCTTGTTTTGTTGTTTTTAGAAAACCAGAATGAAAGGATATAGCCTGCCTAAGGCTCCTGGGGGGTCACACCATTTCTAGTATCATCCATGTATCTAAAAACGAGTCTATCCTGTCTTTTAAATTAATTTCCTATAGTATTTCCCAAGATTAGGTGGAAGATGAGAGTCTCCTCTCCCGTCTCTGACAGTCCACTTCAGTAGAAAGGAATCATGTACTGGAATATCAGAATCTGCTCTCAAATACAATTCAAATTTGGAAAAAGGAAAAGCAATCATTAAACAAGCAAGAAAATGTTAATATTTTCTCTCAGGAGTTAGGGTGAATTATTACAGGGATTTTGACAGATTCTACTCTCTTACTATATGCTAAATATTTACACTAAATATGTTAATGAGTGGTGATATGCTTGGTATTAATGTATAAGGCATATTTCATTATGTGCACATATGTAAGATAGTATTGTGATTTCTAGGATGCACTGAGACAAGTGATAATTACCTCTTTGTTAGAGGAACACTTGAAAGGCAGTAAATGGCATTTCTAATGTCATGAGGCCACCAAGACCCAAATATAGGATCAAGACTAGGTCATGAGAGTCACATTTTAGATTACCAAGACATAGGCATTAAAAGTAATCCTTCAAATTTAATAGGAAGTAGATCAGAGAACAGAGGTATTCCAGTACTCAGAGTACACGCAAACACATCTCTAAGTAATGATAATAAAGCTCACGAACATGAAGGAAAACATCCTGCAGAGGTCTAAGTCCTGGAGTCAGTTCAGACTGATGTAGAACAAAGCAGCCTGCCTGACAAACAGGTTGGGGAAAAAAACAGGAAGAGAATCAGGCTGTATACAAACTGACATAATTGCTGCTCACAAGGCCCCACAGAAGCAAATACCACCATGACCTCTTAGATGGGAGAGTCCTGCTCACAATGGTGTGCCCTAACCTACTGTGCTTCATGCAGCCATATTAAGAATGCTTAACTCATAGACTACACTCATCAAATGGCATCAGCTAACACCTCATGAGTCCCCTTCTCCCATCCTCCTCATCAGCAACAGTTGGTCCATGGCTGCTCCATGCTTTCTCAAGTGCCCAGAGGTCAATCCTGGGAGGTCACAGATGCCCTGAATCTGGCATCATATCTCTCTGCTAATCATCATCCAAGAAAGTCCCATTGGTTCCTCTAAACACCCTCCCAGGCTGTCTTCGAGAGATTTCCAGTTCATTTTCCATCACTGAAATGGTAGGCCAGAACCATCTATAATGGGATCAGATGCTCTTTTCTGTCATGAAGACATATTCAGAAAAACAGAGCACTCATATGCATTAATAAACAAAACTAAAAAAAATGTAGAAATTAAAGATTTAAAACCAAATGCAAATCTAAAAATTGTTAAGCCAATCAAGAGGCAAAAAGGGAAGAAATATCCAACAAAAGAGGAGATAGTATGAAAGGTATTACTAACTTTGACAGATGTTACAGGTGTTGAGCAGCAGGGTTTCCCAGTGTCTGTGTGTGATGTGGAGAAGGCAGACAGGTTCAGCATGAACCTTGGGCTTAGGAAATTGTGTGGGGAAATATGATGAAGTACAATGAGAAACAGGAAGAAATTTTGGTTGGGGAAACTTGGAGTTTAAATTCAACTATGTGGACAGTTAACAAGGACAATGCATACACAGACAGATACACACATACATTTGAACAAGTCAATTGTGCTACTGTAAAGCTAAAAAAATAAAAAATCTTCTTTAAAATTTGAGATTTAAATAGCCATAATAAAACTCACGTGTCAGACCACATACAATATCCCAGAGTCCACAGGTAAAGGAGGAGTTTCAGGGACCTCACCTGCAACATTATATGTGTCCATGGTTGCTTCATGAATTACAGAAAATGCTATTATGCAAAATGTGTTTTTTCAGATCCATGTCTGGCATTACTAATACTTTCTTGAAAAAATGTTTGCATCCTCGAAACAAGTTTTTCTACCTAGGAAGTAAAAATGATTTTGCAGTTTATTAAGGAAACATTTTTTCTCCTCATGACTGTGTTTGGCATCCTGGGAAACATGTCTGTTTCTGTGAATTATATGTTCAGTTGGTGGGGAGGCCCTGAGAAGAAACCCATACACCTTATTCTCATCCACTTGGCTTTTACAAACATCATACTTCTTCTTGCAAAAAGATTGCCAAAGACAAAAGCAGCTTTTGGTTTCAGAAACTTCCTAGGTGACATAGGCTGTAAGATCATTGTTTACCTGGAGAGGGTGGCCCGGGGCCTCTCCATCTGCACCAGCAGTCTCCTCACTGTGGTCCAGGCCATCATCATCAGTCCCAGAGCATCTGGATGGAGCAGGCTTAGGCCAAAGTCTGCATGGCACATCCTTCCATTCTTCTCATTCTTTTGGATATTCAATGCTTTAATAAGTATGAACCTAATCCATTCCATCAAAAGTATAAGCCTGAATATGTCACAGCTTAAGAATGGCAACAACTATTGTTATTTTACACTAGAAAGTCAAAAAATAAAATGGATTGTTCTCCCTCTCATGGTCCTGAGAGATGCAGTGTTTCAGGGTGCCATGGGAGGGGCCAGTGGCTACATGGTGTTTCTTCTCCACAAGCATCACCAGCATGTCCTCTACCTTCAGAACTCCAAGCTTCTCTACAGAACTCCCCCTGAGCTGAGAGCTGCTCAAAGCGTACTTCTTCTGATGCTCTGTTTTGTTTTCTTCTACTGGACAGATTGTGCTTTTTCTCTATTTCTAAGTCTATCTTTAGGGGAGTATTCGTTGATGGTAAATATTCATGAATTTGTGACCTTTGTTTATGCGATTTTCAGCCCCCTTGTGCTAATTCACAGGGATGGGCTTCTGACTGAACGTTGGCATGCTCACTGGGAGACATTGAGAAAATGTCTCTCTCTTCTGTCTTTTCAATAAGCAAGAAAGAACTCAGTTCTGCAATGTGTAGGTAAGAAAAAATCCCACACTGCAGCTTAATTGTGTGTTTATTCTTAGAGAATAATCTTGGTGACTTACAGTCTTGAGCAAGGGAGATCATAGCTAATTACAGTCACTCTTTTGAAGGGACTTAACGACTTTTTATATTTGCATATATTTATTGTTTATGAAGAGTTTGCCTGTACTTAGGATTGTTTAGCATGAGCATGCCTGAGGCCTCTGGATAATGGAAGAGATCAAATTCCCTGTCACTGACTGAAGTTAGATAAATGGTTCTAAAACAAAATATGGTTCCTAGAAATTAAATATTGAACCACTAAAAGCCAGCCAGTGCTCTTAATGACTGACGTATCACTCCAGCCCCAAGAAATAAGCTTTAATTACAATTTGTAAGAATAGCTTTATTACTATCATGACTGGAAACATGAAAATGGATTTGGTAAATTTTTCAAAATTCATAGTGGTTTGATCATGGTATTCCAAGAATTCCTTATTTGTACTGACACTGTCCTTGCTAAAAGTTAGTACCATGAGGCTTTTTTGTGGTTATTCAAAGTGTAAGAATCCATCCATGGAAAAGAATTTATAGAATTGTGAAAGAATGGTATGTACCATGAAGTTAGTCAACAGAAGCCAAATGCAGCAGCCACAAAACTTAAATGCCTGGAAACATTTCATTTGTGTTCTATTCATGAATGTTCTCTGCAGGAATAGACTGGAAATATAGCATAAACTAGATAACAAGCACACCGTAAAGTTTTATTCTATATCTGTTTGTAGTTTCTAGGTTGATTTTAAAATGAGCATTTGTCTTTTTCAAAATGAATCAATGAGTGTGACTAAAATCTAGCAAGGCTTGTTTGCAGCTGCCCTTTGTTAATGCCAGGTGCTCTGCACAGCACCCTGAAGCTCTGTATCACCGAAGAGCTGCAGAAGGATCTGACTCTACAGTCAGTTCAATGAAGGATTCAGTGCTTAATTTCTTATATTGTTTCCATACATTAAGCTATTGACATGATTCTAAGAATCTGATGGGTATATTCTGAAAATTACTTATGATATAATTACTGAACATGACATTGTTGAATTGTTAGAGATAGATTTATACAATTACAAAAAAAACCCATATTCCATACCTGACTGAAACTGAAACGCCTAAAACATTTTGGTTTCATCATGGATCTATTTTACTATGATTAATAGATATTTGTTTTTGAATGGTTGCACTGTATTTACAAAATATTTAAGTGATGTATATTGTATTGTGCTTTAGCTTACTAATTAGCTTGTTTTGCCAATATGAAGATTTAATTTTATTTATGAGTATGTGTCTGTGTGAATGTATGGCTCATTTTTATAGGTACCCATACAGGCCTGAAGAGAGTTTTAGGTCCCAAGGAGCTAAAGCTACAAGCTCTCATGTGTCCTATGATGTGGGTGTTGGGTAAAGAAGCAGGGTTCTCTGCAAGAGGAGCAGGTCTCTCCACCATCCCTCCAGCTCCTTGTCTTTCTGCTGTAAATGTGACTTGTCTGTAGGTAACATCCATTGCTCATGTTATTCTTATAGATCTTATATTAAAGTCTTTTTCTAAGTGTCTGATGTAAAGAACCAGACGAATAACACCTTCTTAGTCAGTCTGTGTAATTTGATTTTAAAGGAAGTGATGTAAGAACATGGAGAAGGAGTGAAGAAAGATGTGTTTAATCTGAGTGATGGAGATATTGTTTAATATTAAGAATAGACAGAGGGCTGGAGTGATGACTCAGTGAGTAAAAGCACCTGCTGACACCCAGACAGCCTGATCTGTCTCTGAAGAAGAAAACTAACTCCTACATGCTGTCCTCTGACCGCCACACGCATGCTGAGATACACACATAAACACACGCAGGAAAGCACAAAATAAACTTTAAATTTATTTAAAAATTTTTAAAAAGATAGACAGAAATGTATAATTGTTGAGAGAGCTTGACAAGGATGGCCTGGACTCTGAGTGGCACATAGAGTTGCTATTTTTGAATTTCTTTCTGAAAGTCAGAGTAGATTGGAAAAAGCAAAATATTAATCAGAACATAAGTTAAAATTTTAATACACAATGAAAATAGTTTCAAATCTAAATAAGTGAAGGAAAGTAAAGGCAACCAGGGGGGAAAAAATCAATCATGCCATTCGGTTAACTCACAAGAGATTTGGAATCAGATTGCTATAAACATTACCTCAAACTTTATCATTTCTTTAGGCTGGACACATTGCATGTCACTAGGGTGGAGTAGAGGAATATTATACTAAATGAAATAAGTCAGCTGCATTCAGACAAATCTTTACTAAATGACACAACATTACCAATGAGTAGAATTTAAATAAAGAAAATAGAACCTTCAGTCTGTTGTAGATAGTTATGCAGCCTACAGCCCTCAAAAAATACTGGACTTGAGTCCCTCTTTGTCCTGGTATAGTCAAACTACTGAGCACTAGCAGGATGTGGAGAATTTGACAGGAAAGAACACTCAGGAGACTGTGTCAGAAGGCTCCTTATTTGGGTGGGTAGGGGGGTAGTGAGAGGTTGGGAGAACAGAAGATATTTATATCTCAGGGAGAATGGCTGGTTGGATCCATGTGTTGGCATGTTATTGGTTGGGGCAAGAACATGGAGGGTGCTTCATTTGCATACTCAGGATCAGCAGGGGCCAGGGGAAGGAACCTTATCGGTCATATAGAAAAGAAAGGAAGTCCAGCCCAGGATGTTTCATAGGTCAGATAAACAAGCACTGGCCCTCATAGCCTTGGAGATACATGAGTTTATCAGTTGCTACATGCACCAGAAAGGTCCACACCTGAGGAAGTCTATCTGCTGGAGTCTGTTGGCGCCATAGCAAAGCAGGGGCGCAGCTAAACTCCTGTTCTCAGGATGAGAAAATCGGGGATTTTAGGCATGCTTCAACCCCTTTCCAGCTTCAGATCAGGTCCTCACAGATCTACCTCCATTTGTGAATCCTGCTAGTGGCTGGTTCCTCATATAATCAGAAATATGAAGGTGTGGGTACTTAGAGCTTGCCAGCTTTCATCTTCAGAATTTCCTTGTCATTTCTCTATTCCTAGGATGGCATTAAAAAAACATCTGTTCACCCAAGCTATGTTTAAAAATGTGCAAAAATAATTGTTCCGTCTGAATTGAGGTGAGTAAACAAATTTACTATAAATTAGGAGCTTTGGCCTTAGAGGAACTGGTCACCAGGGGTGAGTTTGAAGGTTTCAAAAAACTTCCCATTCCACCAGAAAGTCAGCATGAATACATCATGCTGAGTAAGAGTGCTCAGTACAGCTACTTTCTAAAGAGAGCCAGAAGGTCAAAGAGATTTTCCCCAGTCTGAGGATCCTACTTGATGCTGTTGCAGAGAGCCTGAAGATCTCCCTCTATTTGCTGTCCTCCTCCTCCTGATGTGTTTTCTTTTCTCCTGTTGGATAGATTGTGGTTTTTCCCTACATTTAAGTTTCTTTTTAGAGAACAATTCCTTGATGCTAAACATTTGAGTATTTCTGACCCCTGGTCATTCAATTCTCAGGCCTCTTATCACCTCTTATGATTCACTGAGGTGGACATCAGGGTGAATGTTGCTATGCATGCTGGGAGATGAAAACCTTGAGAAGTCTCATTTATCACTTTGCTAACAAATATGTTGGAAAGATCTCTGAGTTCTGAGTTCTGTGTGAAACCGAATCTCATCCCAGCAGCTTAGGCAGATGACTCTCTTTCAGACACAAATCATGGTCAACTGAGGCTTTGAACAGACCTTTCCTTCACAATCTCTTAGAATGACAGGGACACCGCATTCTCTACTCTACCCTCATGAAGAGATTTAACTGTCAATCTAGAAGACTGTTTTTACAAGTATTAAGGTCCAGGAATCATTTGGCAAATTTTATCAAGATAAGAATTTGTTGGATCTTTCCCCCTGGATTTCCTTTTCTAAAGCATAATCATACAAAAATACTTGATTTTTGAGACTTACAACAGGAAAATGCTGTACATGGCCATGCTCATTATTTCATAGAGATAAAGTGTAATGGCAGGGTAGGAGCTTTGGCTCATTTATAATGTCTAGAATGAAGAGTCCTATGTAGCAGTGCACTGGATCCACTGTCACAGGCGCTGCTTTTTACCCAGGCCAGAAAGGACACGTGGCCCCAAATGACCTTTGGACCACGGTGTGGGGTGTGTGTGTGAGAGAGTGTGTCTCTGTGTGTGTGTGTACACGAGCACACACACACAATCATATCTGAGCACTTTCTCTCACATCAGTGTGATCTTTACTCTTGACCTTTTCGTTCTTTCTGGTACTCCTAAGCATAATGCATTATTATTGTCATCATCATTGTCATTATAATTGAGACAGGCTTATTCTGTGTATCCATAGATACTCATTATGTAAAACAACCTGGCCTGGAACTCAGAGATTCCTCTGCTGCCGCCTCCTGAGCTATTATTAAGTACATGAGCCACTGTGGCCTTCCAAAGGGAAGCACTGTTGCCTTCTTTCTTTTGAGTCTTTTTTTTTTCACTTTTCTTTCTTTCTTTCTGTTTCCCAAACTAGAATAAGAACACTGTGTATTATCACAGAGAATTGAGTGAAATACAGACACAGGGACACACAGTAATACTGACGAGTACTTTTAGAGTATGATTCTTCTTAATATAGTTTTTGTTGATTGTTGTGGAATTTCACATAATGCATCCAGTCCTACTCATTTCCCATCATTCTATATCCACACCCCCTTGTAATCTCACCTCTAAAGAAAAATAAACAAATAAAATTAAAATTAAAAAGCCGCCCCAACACCTCTGGGTGTGACCTGCCCCTCTATCAACTGCAGCCTTTTCTCCTCCAGTCACTGCCCTGGCATCTCCAGTTCTGCCTTACTTGTACCACTCTGCTCCGCAGTCTCTCCTGCCTCTCCATCACACATTCATTCACTGTAGTGGTACTGGGAGATGTGGTGTGTAAACCCCTTTGCCCAAATAGCTTACCTTGCAAAGGTTCATTACAATCAATCCGTGGTCTGGTTCAAGGCCTCTGACATCTGCTACATCATCAATACTGGATCCTCACGAGATTCCTCTCAGTTATCCTGTATTTACCCAGGGTCATGGAGATCCTGTGGTCATGACACTTGGCAGCAGCCTGAGTCTGGACACCACCATGACTCCAGATGGCAGCACAAGCCACTCAAAGCTGTTAGGCAGGGAGAAAAATGGCCCCTGGACATAAACATGGCCCCAGGCAACAGCCCATACAAAGAGCTTCTAAATGTCCCTCAGTGACCATGGCATCAAAAAGACTCCAGCTATGGTAGGGCCATGGACCAGACATGGTCCTCAGCTGCAGCACAAACAAAAACATATCCTCAGGTGGCTGCACAGGCTCGTCATATTGGTGTGTTCTTCAGCATCTTAGCATTGCCAGTTCCTCCTCTCTCCACAATGCACAAACTGTTCTGCTCTGCTTCTCTTTGTCTCCCATCTCCCCACCATCTATTCTGCCTTGCCTGTGTATCCATCATATATTTGTGCATCATAGTGTCACTTAAGTATCTTCCACCTTAGCCCCAAGTCACAAGACCTGGGATGGGGGTGAGGAGTGGGGTGGGTTGAAGGTGAGTCTAAAAAAGGGTTCTTAAATACTTGCTACTGGTTTACATAAAGAGTATGTTATCTCAATTCACTGAATCTGCAAAGCGTGCCTCTATAGTATGGCCCACAAGCTCCCCAGAAACAGTGAGCATAGGGGGAAAATGAGAAAGAAGGATGTCAGGAGACCATGTTCATCTGGGTTAAGCTTACGGGGCAGAGTGGAGGTGACCAGTAAGAGCAGCTAACTCCCAACAGCAGAGGGGTCTTCTCTGGTCACTAATGGTACTGTTTCCAAAGTACTAGGGAACCTTGTAAGGATAAGTGATTTAAAAATACAATTTCAGGTGAATTAAAGACTATTAATGATGGTCCCAGAAAGTACAAGGGATAAAGCTCTTCTTCAAAGGATGCTGTGTGGGTTTGATACTCCAACTTACAGTCTGGCCACCAGTTCTGTACAAACTTCTATGAAAGTACCTCACACCAACAGATTGCATCATGGGGCACTGCTGCATAGCTGTTTCCTTCAAGTTGAAAAATTCCCTCCTAGACAGATCACAGAGACTCACAAGTCCAGGAAAACTCCCCAAACTTAGGATACTCACAAGGCCTTCTTCTCAGGAAGAGACAAGCAGGAAACATTTGCTGGGTCAAGAAGAGACTCTTCCTCTTTCATACAATTGGTCAGGGAATGCCAGTGTGCTGTTTAGTTTCCTGTTGGGTTGACACATGCTGGACTCATCTAGGAAGAGGAGCCTCAGTTGAGAAAAATGCATCCATGAAATTGTCCTATAGACAAGTCAGTGTGGAAATGGAGGGGAGTAGATATGGGGAAAAGGGAGGTGTCGGGGGGGGGTGAGCTAGGAGGTGTAGAGGGAAGAACTACTGTGCAGTTGTGTGCGTTGTATGAGAGAAGAATCTATTTTCAATAAAAACAAAACACACCTAGACCCCAAAAAACAAAATCACCTTCAATGGATTCCATAGATTTGGGTATGTTAATTTTTATTTTCATTCAATTCTAAAATGTTTCCTTTCTCATTCTTGGTTCTGTCTTGGTTAAGACTTTCCATTCAGTAGTGAGGTGTCCAGTTTCCATGTGTTTGTATACTTACTGCTGTGTCTGCTGTTGTTAGTGCTAGCTAGCTTCAATCTATGTGCTCAGATAGGATGCACAGGGTCATTTCAACTCTCCTATGAATCTGTTGAGAGTTGCTTTTTGTCCTAGTGTGTATTCAATTTTGGAGAAATTTCTATGTGCTTCTGAGACGAAAGTATATTCTTTAGTGTTTGGGTGGAATAGTTTATAAACACCTTAAGCCCATTAGGTTTGTGGCTTTATTTGCCTCCAGTGATTTTCTATTTAGATTTATATGAATGACAGAGAGACTGATACTGTCACTCTGTGAAGATCAATATGTGATTTTAAGTTTCTTTTACAAACTTGGATACCCTATGTTTAGCACATGAATGTTTACAATTAAACTATCTTCTTGGCCAATATTCTGTTTAATGAGTGTTTCAAATCAGCCCTTCTGAGTAATTTTGGTTTCGAAGCCTATATTGTCAGATACTAGAACATCTATGACTGCTTGCTTCATGGTTCCATTTTCTTCTAACACATCACGCTATCCATCATGCTATCTTAAGGTGACATTTAGCAGATGGCAAGATGTGCTTCATGAGGCTATACAAAGATGGACACTGTTTTCTAATCCAATGTGTTAGTCTGTCTTTTTATTAGGGCTGTATATATTCATCGTTATTATTGAAAAATGTGTATTAATTTCATGGAACGGCAGCCTTCAAATTGGTCAGGGAATGCCAGTGTGCTGTTTAGTTTCCTGTCGGGTTGACACATGCTGGACTCATCTGGGAAGAGGAGCCTCAGCTAAGAAAAATGCATCCGTGGGGTTGCCCTACAGACAAGTCAGTGTGGAAATGGAGGGGGAGTTGAAATGAACAATGTGCAATTAGTTGATTTTCAGTGGTTTATTAGACCTCTTTTAATTAAATCTTGAGTGTGTTTAACCTTCCCATCAGTCTTAAATATTCCTTCCAGATCTTCTGCTGGCTCAGTGCTAAGAAATTAATTGAATCTGCTTTTACTATGGAAAGCATTCCTCTCTCCTTCTATTATGATTGATAGTTTTGTTCTGTGGTTGACTGGGTTGACATCTGTGTTCTTTCAAACCCTGCATAATACTGATCCGAATCCTTTTGATTGAAGTCTCCATAGAGAAGTCAGTTTTTTTTTGTTGTTGTTGGCTATCTCTTTATAAGTAACTTTTTGTATCCCCTCTCCAGGAAAAAGACATCAGGATGGGTATGGCCCTCATGCCTCACTGGACAACAACAGGGGGACCAGAGCTATTACAATGTCCCCTTCAATTACTGGAGGTCAGGCCTCTATCCCTGCCTTCCCAAGATTAGAATTGCCACAGCCCTTCTATACTTAGAGAAGGGAGGAGGTGTCAGGGGCAGCCCTGATTACACACTGAAGGCCTAAAATCAGCCATAGGCCTAAAATCAGCAATAGGCCTGTCATACATGTATACTAACACCAAGTCTTGAGTCTCTGTGGAAAAACATTGAAACAGATGGCTATAAGCTATTGTAAACAGGCAGCTTTTGTGGAAATTTACCAGCCTGAGTAGTCATAGACCTTGTAAATAGGTAGCCTTGGCAGATAATACCAACTTAGATAAGGACAAGTGAATCATAGGCAGAGTCATAGTGACCTGTCCCCTGAACCTTCACCCAGTGGATACCCTGTTCTGAAAGATATCTGTATTCCCCCTGAACACCCACGTTCCAGTGTCATTCCCTTCCCCACATCCTGCCTTTTTTGTGTTTATAACCCCTGTGTGAATAAGTAAAAATTACAATTTGAAAAAATAAATAAATAAATAATAAAGTAAAAAAAAATGAAAAATCAAAACAAAAAAATAAAATTATAGAAGACAATGAAAAAAAGTAACTTTTTTTTTCTGTCTTGAAGATTTCAATAACTTTTCTATAATCTGAACATTTGGTATTTTGTCTACTTAATGACATGGAGTATTTATTTTCTTATTCTCTGTGATTCTTACACCTTGATATGCATCTGTTTCAGTAAATTAGGGAAGTTTCATTCATGTGCAAGGACATATATCCATTTTATTCTTTTTTTCCTTTAAAGAAACACAAGACACAAAGTCTCACAAGTAGGAACTGACTGGCTTCAAAGTTGCAGTCCTCCCAAGTGCTGGAATACAGAGGAAAACAGTCCTGCTTAGCCCTAAAGTATAATTCTAATAACAGACAAGGAATGCCCGAGTAATGGGGTAAAAGTGAAGGGAAGCATTTCTAACATAATGTTAACAGCCCCTCCCACACCACTGCTCCTCAGACAATGAAGAGTCCTGTGTAGCAGCGCACTGGATCCACTATCACAGGTGCTGCTCTTTTTACCCAGGCCAGGGTGGGAGAGGACACGTGACCTTAAATGACCTTTGGACCACAGTGTCTGTGTGCACTTATTCTCTGCAGTCTCCAACAGTATCTGGGCATTTTCTCTCACAGCAATGACATCTTTAATCTTTATCTTTTCTTTCTTTCTGGTACATCTAAGCATCATCATCATTATCAGATCCTTTTGCAGCTCTTTGGTGATAGAGCTAGATGTTGCCGTGGAGCGCACTTGGGCATTAACAAAGGGCAGCTGCAAACAGCCTTGGTCTGCTTCAGTCACTTACAAAAGGCAATTGCCTTTTTTTAATCACATTTTTTAATCAACATAGACAAATATTAAATGAAAGTTCACTGTTTATTTGTTAACTACTTTAGCCCATCTCTGCAGTCTTCATTCCTGTAGAGAACCTTCAAGAATATAACACTAATGAAATGTTTCAGGACATTTAAGCTCTGTGACTGGTGCGTTGGGTCCCTCTTGATTAAATGTACAGAACATGTCATTCTTTCACAGTCTTGTAAAATCTTTTCTGGAGATGGATATGTACAGACACTTTGAAGTAGCCTAAAACAGCCTCATTGTATTAACATTTAGCAAGCACAAGGTCAGGATTGGACAAACATGATTTAATCACTATGAATTTTGATAAGATCTATCAAAATCACCTGCATGCTTCCAGTCATGGTAGTAATAAAACCAGATTTTAAAATCCTAATTAAAGCTACTTTCTTGGTGCTGGAAAGATAGTTCATCAGTTAAGAGAGATGGTTGTTCTTCCAGAGGGCACAGGCTCAATTTCTAACAATCATATTGTTTTTCAGAGCCATCTGTTTAATGCCAGTCAGTCAAAGGGTATTTGATGATCTTTCCCAGCAGCTGCAGGCTCCATACATGTAGGCAAACTATTCATACACAACAAATGAACACAAATATAGAAAAGTTAAAAAATATAAAGCCCCTTCAAAAAGGTAGCAATATATAGGAATGAAATTTCCTTAGCATTATAATTTGCTAAGACTACACTCAGTGCAAGATTTGAGTCACCAGGGAGATTGTTTGAGAATAACCACATGCTTAAACTGTTTGTGAGACTTTGTGTTACCCACAATATTGCAGAACTGAGAGTTCTTTCACACTTAATAAGAGAGATATATTTTCTTAGTTTCTCTTCACTTAGAATGCCAACATTCAGGTATAAGCCCATCCCTGTGAATCAGCACAAGGGGGCTGAGGATTGCATAAACAAGGGTCAGAAACTCTTGAATATTTATCATCAAGGAACTGTCTCCTAATGACAGACTTAGAAACAGAGAAAGAGCACAATCACTCCAGTAGAAGAAAACAAAACAGAGCATCAGAAGGAGGACACTCTGAGCAGCTCTCAGCTCAGGGGGAGTTCTGTAGAGAAGCTTGGAGTTCTGAAGATAGAGGACATGCTGGTGATGCTTGTGGAGAAGAAACACCATGTAGCCACTGGCCCCTCCCATGGCACCCTGGAACACTGCATCTCTCAGGACCATGAGAGGGAGAACAATCCATTTTATTTTCTGACTTTCTAGTGTAAAGTAACAATAGCTATTGCCATTCTTAAGCTGTGACATATTCAGGCTTATACTTTTGATGGAATGGATTAGGTTCATACTTATTAAAGCATTAAATATCCAAAAGGATGAGAAGAATGGAAGGATGTGCCATGCAGACTTTGGCCTGAGCTTGCTCCACCCAGATGCTCTGGGACTGATGATGATGGCCTGGACCACAGTGAGGAGACTGCTGGTGCAGATGGAGAGGCCCCGGGCCACCCTCTCCAGGTAAACAATGACCTTACAGCTTATGTCATCCAGGAAGTTTCTCAAACCAAAAAATATTATTGTCTTTTGCAATCCTTTTGAAAGCAGAAGTATGATATTTGTAAAAGCCAAGTGAGTGAGAATAAGGTGTATGGGTTTCTTCTCAGGGCTTCCCCACCAACTGAACATATAATTCACAGAAACAGACATGTTTCCCAGAATGCCAAACACAGTCATGAGGAGAAAAAATGTTTCCTTAATAAACTGCAAAATCATTTTTACTTCCTAGGTAGAAAATTTCTTTTGAGGATGTAAACACTTTTTCAAGAAAATATTAGTAATGCCAGACATGGATCTGAAAAACATTTTACATAATAGCATTTTCTGGAATTCATGAAGCAGCCAAGAACACATGTAATGTGACAGATGAGGTCCCTGAAACTCGTCCTTTCCCTGTGGACTCTGGAATATTATGTGTGCTCTGACAGGTTAGTTTTATAATGACTATTCAAATCTCAAGTTTTAAAGAAGATTTTTATTTTTAGCTCTACAATAGCAAAATGACTTGTTCAAATGTGTGTGTGAGTGTGTGTCAGTGTGTGTGTGTGCATTGTCCTTGTTAGCTATCAGCATAGTTAAATTGAACTCCAAGTTTCCCCAACCAAAATTTCTTCCTGTTCCTCATTGTATTCCTTCATATTTCTCCACCCAATTCTCAAAGCCCGAGGCTCATGCTGAACCTGTCTGCCTTACCCGCATCGCACACAGACACTGGGAAACTCTGCCGCTCAACACCTGTAACATCTGACAGAGTTAATAATACCTTTCATATTATCTCCTCTATGTTCAATATTTCTTTCTCTCTTGCATATTCATTAGAATAACAATTTCTAGATTTGCATTTGCTTCAAAACTTCAATTTCTACATGTTTTTTCTTTAGGTTTATTTATGTATATGAGTGCTCTGCTTTTCTGCATATGTTTGCATGACAGAAGAAGGCATCTGATCCCATTATAGATGGTTCTGAGCTACCATTTCAGTGATGGGAAATGAATTGAGGACCTCTGGAAGAGCAACCAGTGCTCTTACCATTAGGCCATCTCACAAGCCCCAATATCTACATTTTATATTTTAAAAGTTTATATACTGACCATTCTATGATTTCACTCTACATAAATGCTCACTAGTTATTTTTGCATGTTAATTATTTTTATTATTATTATCATCATCATTATTATTATTATTTTACTTATTCACTTTACATCTCAGTCACTGGCCCTTTTAATGTTAGTCCTCAACGTCAAGTCAAATAGCTTAACCTTTCCAAATTTAGCTATATAGTTAACCCTGAATCATCAAAAGAAACGTTGAAAAATTTATGTAACCACCAGGTTGCAACCTGGGAAGGTGTTTAGAGGAATGCTGTGGTGCTTCCTAGTATGGTGGTTAGCATAGAGCTGTCATCCCAATTGAAGACTCGGGGCATCTCTGACCCCAAGGACTGACCTCAGAGCACTTAAGGAAGCATGGAGCTGCCATGGACCTACTGTTGCAGATAAGGGGGATGGGAGAAGGGGATTCATCAGGTGTTAGCTGATGCCATTTGATGAGTGTAGTTTATGAGTTAAGGATTCTCAGTATGGCTGCCTGCAGAAGCATACAATATGTTGGGGGATACAGTCATGAGTAGGGACTCTCCCAGCTAAGAGGTCATGGTAGCATTTGTCTCTGTGGGGCCTTGTGAGCAGCAGTTATGTCAGTTTGCTTTACAGACTGCTTCTCTTCTTGTTTCTCTTCCAACCTGTTTGTCAGGCAGGCTGCTTTGTTCTACATCAGTCCATGCTGATTCCAGGACTTAGACCTCTACAAGATGTTTTCTTCATGTTCAGGAATTCCACTGTCATTACTTGGGATTTATGGTAAGCTTTGGACACCTTTTCTAAAATAAGAGACATCTGAATATTTCAGAGTCTCTATGGGTTTGCTTATATTCTGAGTACTTGGAATGCCTCTGTTCCCTGATCTACTTCCTGTTAAAATAACAGGATTGCTTTTATGTCTGCCTTGGTGATTTAAAGTGCGACTCTCATGAACCTAGTCTTGATGCTATATTTGGGTCTAGGTGGCCTCATGACTTTAATTTGCCTTTCAATAGCTCCTCTGCCAAAGAGGTAATTATCATTTGTATCTGTGCATCCTAGATATCCCAGTGTTATCCTAAATCTCTGTACTTAATGAAATATGTCTCAGACATCAATACCAAGTACATCAGCATTTATTAACATGTTTGGTATTTAGTGATCAGTAAGAGAGTAGAATCTGTCAAAATCCCTGTAATAATTCACCCCATCTCCCCAGAAAATATTAACATTCTCCTGCTCATTTAATGTTTGCTTTTCCCATCTTCTAGTACCCTTTCCAAACTTTAAATTGTATTTGAGAGCAGATTATTATATTCCAATACATGATTCCTTTCTACAGAAATGGATTTTCAGAGATGGAAGGGGCGACTCATCTTCCAGATTATCTTGAGAAATGCTATAAAAAATTAATTTAAAACACAGGATAAACTTGTGTTTAGATACATGGATGATACCATAAATGGTGTGTCTTTCCAAGAGCTTTAGGCAGGCTATATCCTTTCATGCTGGTTTTCTAAAACAGTCAAGCAAGCAAGTAAGCAAATAACAAAGAGAGTATTGCTGTTCGCGGCTTAGCACTGGGATAAAGTTAAGATGAGATGTTTCAGGATGTACTAGTTCACAGCCTGGATCCTTAACAGCAGGAATTCTCAAGATGGTGAGAGTAACTAGTACACTTAGTGGCTTATATTTTTCTATAGCTAGCAGTCATACAATGACTATAGTTAATAAATGTACATAATATTATGTGATATAATTCAGAGACTTCAAGGATAGGAATAAAAGGAAAACCATGAACTTAGGAGTTATGTTATTGTAAAAAAAAAACATGCCTGTATTTCGAAAATGGAAATGCATCAAAACTGAAAAGTACAACCTACAAACTCCAGCGACACTGTTGAAGCCACAACACTGGCAAACATGAGGCTAATAAAAAGAGTTTTTCTTTTCTTTTGTCGTTATTTTTGAGGCAGAGTTTCCCTGTGTTAACCAGGCTACACTTGGACAATGATCTTGTGACAATTTCTCTAGTATGCATCTTAATAGAGTGTATTATGGTTGTCTCCAGGATTTGATAGACATATGAAAATCTTCTCTGTCTTACTGAATCCTTTTAAAAGATAAGGAGGTAACCTCGAAATCTACCTAGAGCTCTGTCCTGACTCCAGCCTGAGGATGCTCTGCAGTCCCTCAGCATTTCTGTCCCATTTCTGTATCTTCAGGAATTTGTCTCTTTTGATCTTTCTAAACCCAGGGACCAGACCTGTCAGGGTCAGAAGGAATGTGGAGGGCCCAAGGCTCACAGAGCCTCTCAACTACTCCCTGGCTTAGTCAGAGAAAGGCTTCAGCTTAATGAATTTCTTCATGACAAAGCTGAGAGGATCTAAGATCCTACCTCCATGTACTCACCTGGACCTCTGTGGTGCAGACAGGCTCTGGGGCAGCTTTGGGAAGGTGACACTTGCCAGGTCATATTTGTACTGTCTGGATCTGTGGGGCTCTTGGATGCCATCAAGTACTACAGACTTCAGGTTTCATATTGTCACAGTGTCAGGGGGAAGAAAGGCCACTGCAGGGCCTCAGTCCCTGAAGTACAGCTTCCCTCTCTCCCACAGTTACAGCATCTGTTTTGCTCATAAGTAATTTCCAGCTTAATGAGGGATTAATTATTTTGAGAGAAAGGATGTGAGGTGAGAAAATGAACAATTAACCAAGCTTCCTTGCACTGAGTTTCACCAATTTTCTGAGTTATTTTCACCCTCCCAAAGTGCTAGCCTGTGTCCCTGGTAGGGGACCAACCTCTCTCATATACACACCAAGTCACTTGCTTCTCTTTTTGATAGCCCTTGTTAGACAGAAATAGACTAGATGATGCTCAGCTCCCTGGGATTCTGCTTCCTGAGGAAGTTCCAAACATAGATGTTGTGTTCTTTATCTACCTGTGAACATCAGTAGTAAAGTTCTTTTTTGAGGCTAGCAGTACATATATACTGCTAGAAGTTATTAAGTCAGCTTTAAAGTAGTAAAATACCCTAAATCACATGGGAGATGCTAAGACCAAGTATTCTGCCTGGTACTTGAGCCTGTAAGCCTCACCATAGCTGTCTCACTGGAGGTCATAACTGGTTGTTAGTTCATAGGCAGTTGTCACTAGTACCAATGTGTCTCCAGAAGTCTGGAAGTTTCCTAGAGAACTGTTGGTCCTGCTCTCAGCAAGGGAATCAGCTCCAGCAGGAGGAACAGAACAACAACTCAGAGACATGAGGGAAGGCCAACCAAGCCTGAGGCAGAATGGTCTTCCCTCTGACACACACTTTTAACCTTGGCTCATGCCATACAGGGCCACCCACACTTGGAGTACATTTTCCCACATCCCTCAAGACAGAACAATTCTTCAGGTGAACCTCCTTACTCAGACAATTCAATTTGTGACACATTGACAGAGAGACTAACCACAATAGTGGTCTTTAATCTATATTATAAAACATTACAAACCTAGTTTATTTCAGAAAAAAGCAGTATTTTAGAGACCCACAGCCTAGCCTATCTCTTTCTTTAGTCTGCAGAGTTTCACTCTTGGGTCAGGCAAGGAGTTCAGGCAGTCTTTATTCCTTTCCAGGCACAGCTCAGCTGCAGAGAGAGCGGTTCAGCTCCACTCCCTGAAAGAAATGTTTGGGTTTTTTCTGTTTATCCTGGTGAGGAACTGCAGTGAGCTGATGGGCAGCTTTGATGAGCAGGCTTTCATAGCCCTGCATCCCTTCAGGAGTGGCACTCACACAGCTCAGAGCAGTCAGGAGCCTCCCTGGGATGCAGTACAGTGTCTTGAGGATGCAGGGTCGATTCAATTTCTGGATCCTCTCAGTCCTCCAGTCCTGGAGGCTGTGGAGTGTTTGGCAGCACCAATGTCTTGCTGCTTGGCAAGGCTGTGCCATCTTGGTTTTACTAAGCAGATCCCCTGTGCTCCCTTCTCACTGTGGTTCCTTTGTCTGTGGGACAACAAGGTATTTCTGCATAGCATAAGGGAAGATAGAGTCTGGGATTCAAGGGGCATGGAGGTCTAGCAAACATTGGGATGTTCAGTACAGGCCATAGTTAGTGACCCGGAGCCAGAGCTGGAAGCTCCAGTGCTAACAGTCTGACAATGAGATGTTTACAGAACAGTGTACCAGTGAGGCCTGGCCAGGAGCATGGTCTCCAGACCAGCCATGGCACCATGTGAGAGAGGCTGTTTCCCAGGCTCTATTGTGTCACTTTAAGGCCTTATCTAGTTAAAACTGTCCCTCTGCATCAACAGTAGGTTTCTTAGCACTTAGCAGTTTTGGAAGCCAGCTGTGTCATACACTTATTGACCCCAAGTGTCCTGCTCTGGTGACTTCATTTGTCTCACTGTTGTCTTCACTCTCCCCTGCAAGCTCAGCTCCAATAAGTCACCTCCTCAACTCCACCTACCCTACCTTGCTCTCATGCTCTGGCTTTGGAATAAAAACTGAAATACTGATTTCTGACAGTAGCATAATATCCCCAGTGCTAAGAACAAGCTAAAAGTCACATGACAGGAATGGTGGTTTCAGAAAATGATAAGAATCAGGTGTCTACCTTCCTAGAAACCCTGAACTTAAGAATGTATGGTGCCAGACTTCTGAAGAAAATGAAATGTATTATTATAATGTTTAATTTAATGTTGTGATATGAAATTATGATAAATGTCAGTTTGGAGGGGAATGCCTGTAATCCCAGCATTTGGCATCCCAAGGCACCTCAAGTTCAGCCTATGCTTCATAGCAGATAGTATGCCCCCCCAGCAAACATGCTTACCTCTAAAATTCATCACGACAAAGCAGTTAACAATGTACATATGTTTAACATAGAAAATGGCTGTAGATTGTAATTTTTATATTTCTCAGTGAGCATGCAAGACATTAGGAACACGGACATATCTGCTGATCAGAACAAAGGGGCTGATACTAGCATAACCAAGTTCCAAAGATATTTTAATATTTAGTAAAGTAAAATTTTGTGTCTCTGTGAAACCTATGTAGAAAGAGAGAATAAAATCTACCCAATAGAAGACAAGAAAACAAGTCATAAGAATGAGAACACTCCATGTAGCTCTGATTTCTCGAGGGGAGTTGTTTGCATATCTGGAGCTATAAAGGTAGAGGACACGCTTGTGGTGCTTATACAGATGGAGAGCCATGGACCCACTGCTCCAGCCCATGAGACTCTGAAAGATGACATCACGAGCAGTCATGAGACAGAGGAAAAGCCACTTGATGATGTGTCCAGATTGTAGCATATAGTAGTGGCCAATGGACATTGAAGCTACAGACCTGTTCAAGCCACTGCCTGCTTTGATGTAGCAGAGTAAGTTGGAGCTTACGAGACTATTAACAATCCAAAAGACAAGGAGAAAGGGAAGAACTTGCCATGATGTCTGTGGTTTGAGCTTTGTCCAAAGGGTGATCCTGGGACTGATGGTGCCAGCCTGGACCACACAGAGGAGACAGGTGGTACAGATAGAAAATCCCCGTGCCATCCTTGCCAGATAAACCACAGCTTTACAGCCAACATCTCCTAGGAAGTTTCTGAAATAGAACACTGTGGCTACATCTCTGACCCCTGTGCTACAAATAAAGACCATATTAGAAAATGCCAAGTGGACGATAATAAGGTCAACAGGCTTTTTTGCAATACCCAGGGCAAAAGTATACACGTGACTCATGAATACTAGGATATTTCCTACAGTTCCTGGTCCAGTAAGAGAAATGAAGACTATTGCCTGGATAATGTTATTCCACTGCATCTTCTTACTTTATACTAGGAAAATTTTTCTAAGAAACACACTTAATATTTTCTCTACTTAATCTGATGAGAAGAACCCTCTCAATCGTGTGAACATGGATGGAATTATATTGATCAGTGTTGTTCTTCGTTTTGTTTGTTTGTTTTTGTTTTTGTTTTTAGTTTGTCCTTTTTTCATTCCATGGAAATGATGATAGCCATAATTTGGGCATGAACTTGATAGTCTCCTGCCTTTCATGAAAATCCTTCATAGCTCAACTTCATATGACCATGTTCTTTTCAGACAAAAGTTAAATGTATGAAATCATTTTGGTATTTTCAAACCAACACAGTCCTGAGCATTGGCCTTGTGGTCTCCTTCCTTTCCTTCATCTCACCCAGTGTGAGCTCAGGCTACTGGACTGTGTGTGCTTCATCCTGATCCTCTTCACCGCCCCATGTGCAACTATCACTCAAATGATGTTGAACTAATAAAAAGTTTGCTGCTTCTCAGAAAGTTGTGCTTAGTCAAGTGGACCAGGTTCTCACAAGAGATGACATGGTATCTCCTCTTCCCCAGCCTTTTTATCATAAATTATACAAAGGTTAATGACTGGATATGAAAGCTGAGATCACTGTCCTTAAGATGGGCTAAGTATGGTAAAAATTGTTTTCTCAATCTGCAATGGGTGGATTCATACAAGGTGATTTTCTTTTCATTCCTATTTATCCTCTTTCTACTGTATCTTCTGGGAACACTTCCCACAACCAAACTCCAGGAAAACTGTTCTTGTAGAGTCTTAACAAAGGCATGTCTTCCTAGCTGTTTTAAGATAGGTTTAGTCTAGTGATGCTCTCCATCAGAAACCCCTAGCCTGTCAGACCTCCCCAGTGTCTCACACCGAATGTAATCACGTTATGAATGGTGTTTGTTTTTCTGGTTTTTTTTTTACTTCGTTTGAGCAAAACAGAAATGAGCCTTTGAAACAGAAACTTGCTCCATTTGTTTATCCCTCATGAAACAAATAGAATGTCACATGACAGCCTTAATTCCTAACTGTCCTCCAAAATTTGACATCTCATCCACATCAAAATCAGGTTTGAATTACTTTGAATCTCTCACAAACAAATGTTAACATTGGTGCTTACATTTCCACGGGAATATGTGCTATATTATCCAGGGCTGATCCAGGGCATGCCCCTCCCCCATGCCTCATAGCACCTGCTTAGAGTTTTATCACTTAAGCTTTCCCTGCCCTCAGAAGGCCATGTTGCCTGTGTATCTTCTTTCTTCCTTTACTGGGCAGTGAGCAGGCCTCAGAGACACTGGTTTGTACATAGTCTGTAAGTATTAACATAGTGCCTGCTCAAAAGTTATAGCTTGCTCAATGAAATTCTTGGTTTTACAAATACACTTTAATCATGATTTGGCAACGAAATTTTGAGAAACATTTCAGTTGGGCTCTTTCCAGAAGACTGATAAAACTCAGTATCCTGGAGAAGTCAATTGACCTTGGATGCCACATTTGGTAAGTATCTAGCACTCTCCCATTTGTCCAGTGATGTGAGCTTCCACCTTTCAACCAATTTAGTGACTGGCATAAGCTTACTCATCAAGTCAAAAAACTTATCAAAAAAATCTTTATTTTGATTTGAAATATTTCTACATTAATCTAGTTATAATTTGGTAGCTTTCAGATGTACATGATTGTGCTCACTGAGATGCCAGTAGCAAAACTTATAATGATGAAGTTGTTTTTTATTTCCACCCTTGTTAATATAGTTTAAAATGCCACACACAGAGACACGCAGACACACAGACACACACAGACACAGACAGAGAGAGAGAGAGAGAGAGAGAGAGAGAGAGAGAAATGTTTCTGTTCAAGGTGATTTGGAAGAAATACTTCTACACACGTTTAATAAGCTCATTCATTTCTCCAGTATGTAAGAAATAACAAACAGCAATCTGCATGAAACTAATCAAGTCAACAAGTACTTTCAGAAGTGAGTCGTGGACCATAGATGCCAAATACAAGATCCAAAAACTTAAGAGAAAAAATATCAGTAAACTAGAGAAAGATAAATTGTAAAATCAACAAGCTCAAGCTTTTTAATCAGCTATTCTGTCCGTGAATGCTGTCTTTCCTAATTACTGTATGCTGAGCTTTGAACATTTTTCTTGGCCTCTTTAAGACTCACTAATGTAAGGAAAGCACTTTGTACCATGCAGGAGTATTGTCAGGATTCAGTGGAGCAGAGGCACATAGTGCTTAGGACAGTATCTGCCCAGTTTTAACATGCTCTAATAGCCATTGCTCTAGGATTTAGTGTCATGTCAGTTTCTCCCACAATTCTCTATAATTGTACACTGTGTTACATTTAGAGTCTAGATAGAGAAATTCCACAATGACAAAAAAATAAAAGAGCAAAGTCCCCCATTCAAAGAAAGCTAAAGGACACCAGACATAAGATACTATTAACTAGAACCTCTCACTCCTGAGAAGACAAACATACAAAATGGAGAAACTACAAATAGGAAAAGCTTCCTCACACCAAGCTGAAATTTCAGTTCATGTCTCTAGTACCTGCCTGAGGTGTAATTTGCATCTCTGATTCAGTGCAGCACACACAGTTACACCCTGCTCCCTTGTGGACAGGGAAACAATTCTGGATGGCAGGTGAGAAATGAAAGCTGCTTTCTTCTTGGATCTTGTCACCTTCCTCTTTCACAGTGTCAGAGAAACCCATACCCTCTCTTCAATCACCCCTTGGCCATCCCTACCTCACAGCATCTCTGTCAATGTGAAAGGCAGCTTCAGTTCATTGTGAAATGATGCAACACTCACCTTCAGAGCCTGTGCAGGGGTCAGGGTGGGTGTCCTCACAGCGTAGCCAGGCCATTTATCATCCTCAAACCTTGGGTTCACAGGAACTATCACTGCTAATAGGATGCCACCAACAGGAGTTTGGCTTCTCCAGGGGAAAGGATTCCTTCTGCACGTCTCCATCCTGCATGCCAGATCTGTGCTCTCCCTGGTGCCCTGTCATTTGCTGGGCAAGAAACTTTCTACTCCTAACTACAGTAACTTAAGTTTCCTGGCTCTTGGGACTTTTCCTTCCTTTCACACCCAAACCAGGAACTGAATTGGGGGAAGCTTCTAAGAAATTTAAGTGTTTCCTCTCTGAGCATTTCAAAGTTCAGTAACACTATTGCTGGAGTGATGGAGAAATGGTTAAGAATAATTGTTGCTCTATAGAGGATACATGTTTGATACAGGCACATCAACCATGTAGTTCAGACACAGTGGTTCAAAAACATATGTAGGTCCAGTTCATCCAGGGCACCCAATGCCATCTTATGGCATCCATGAAACACATATATATTTGTAGACAAAACACACATTAAATAAAAATTAATCAATGTAAAAAATATGAGTTTAAAGACAAAAAGCTTTCCTACTAGTCTGGACCAGTGCCCTGACCAGACCTTGGGAACAAGCTCAACACCAAGTTCCACAACACCCAAAGAAAGCTCCACTCCCAGGTGCTCTAACACACCTAGGATCATAGGTGAGAAGGCCACAATATCTGCCCCAACACCGGGAGTAATTGGGACACAAGGGATCGAGGGACTCATGAATCCCCACCAGACCAGTGGCAAGGCCACTGCCACTGATCAAAACAGTGCACACCACACCGAAACCCACAACAGCCCCAGCATCACAGGATCTCAGGATCCCAGAATCACAGGATCACAGAGACAGCTGAACTCTGAGGAGTTCTGACACAATCAGGATCACAGGAGAGACAGGATCCAGTCAGAGACAGCAAGGGCAGGTAGCACTAGAGATAACTATATCTTGAAAGGCAAGCACAAGAAAATAAGCAACAGAAACCAAGGCTACTTGGCATCATCAGAACCCAGATCTCCTGCTGCAGCAAGTCCTGGATACCACATCACACCGGAAAAGCAAGATTCAGATTTAAAACCACTTCTCATGATGATGATAAAGGACCTTAAGGACAATAATAGCTCTCTTAATGGAGTTACAGGAGTTCTCCCTTACAGGAGAACATAGGTAAACAGATAGATGCACTTAAAGAAGAAACACAAAAATCCCTTAAAGAATTACAAGAAAACAAAACCAAACAGATGAAAGAATTGAACAAAACCATCCAGGATCTAAAAATGGAAATAGTAATAATAAAGAAATCACAAAGGTAGACAATCCTGGAGATAGAAAACCTAGGAAAGAGATCAGGAGTCATAGATGCAAGCATTACCAACAGATACAAGAGATAGAAGAGAGAATCTCAGATGAAGAAGATACCATAGAACATTGACACAACTGTCAAAGAACTTGCAAAATGCAAAAATCTTTTAACACAAAACATCCAGGAATTCCAGGACACAATGAGATGACCACACCTAAAGATAGTAAGTATAGAATAGAGCATAGATACCTAACTTAAAGGGCCAGTAAATATCTTCAACAAAATTATAGAAGAAAACTTCCCTAACCTAAAGAAAGAAATACTCATGAAATTTTAGAGGAAAAAGGAACCAGGCAGACAAGAGTAAAGAATAATTATAGGCCTATATTTTTCCCCAGGGAATTTTAGAATGTTTTAAAATAATAATGTAGTTGCAAATTAGTTTTAGGTCATTTTACTTTGATTCACATTGTGAAATCTCTTACTGTCATTATTTTTCAGAAAAACTGTAAGTATTCAATTACTTTCTAATTATTTGCATTACTAAACTTGTGTATCTTTTTAATATAATACCATTAGCATAAGCCACCTCAATTTATAGGGAATACACTTCAGGAGAATATTCCAATATTTCATATCAGGAAGTAACCATTAAGTTACTTCGATAATCAAGTCATGGAGCTGAAGAAATAAAGAGAATGTGTATCTTACTTTAAAAAAATACCCATGAACATAAAAGAAGTCTACAGAACTCCAAATAGACTGGAATAACAAAGAAGTCCCTCCCTTCACATAATAATCAAAACACCAAATGCACAAAACAAAGAAAGAGTATTAAAAGCAATAAGAAAAAGTAGTCAAGTAACATATGAAGGCAGACCTATCAGAATTACACCAGATTTCTCACCAGAGACTAAAAAAACAGAAGATCCTGGACAGACATCATACAGACCCTAAGAGAACACAAATGCCAGTCCAGCCTACTATACCCAGCAAAACTCTCAGTCACCACAGATGGAGAAACCAAGATATTCCATGACAAAAACAAATTTACAAAATATCCTTCCACAAATCCAGCCCTACAAAGGATAACATATGGAAAACTCCAACACAAGGAGGGAAACTACACCCTAGAAAAAGCAAGGAAGTAATCTTCTTTCAACAAATCCAAAAGAAGATAGCCACACAAACATAATTCCATCTCTAACAACAAAAATAACAGGAAGCAACAATCACCTTTCTTTAATATCTCTTAACATCAATGGACTCAATTACCCAATAAAAAGACATAGAGTAACAGAATGGATGCATACACAGGACCCAGCATTTTGCTGCACACAGGAAACACATCTAAATGACAAAGACAGACACTACCTCAGAGTAAAAGACTGGAAAAAATTTCCAAGCAAATTGTCCCAAGAAACAAGTTGGAGTAGCCATTCTAATATTGAATAAAATTGACTTTCAACAAAAGTTATCAAAAAAGAATAGGAAGGACACTTTATACTCATTAAAGGAAGAATCTACCAAGAGGAACTCTCAATTTTGAACACCTATGCTCCAAACGCAAGGGCACCCATATTCATAAAAGAAACTTTACTAAAGTTCAAAGCATACATTGCACCTCACACAATGATAGTGGGAGACTTCAACATCCCACTCTCAGCTTTGGACAGATCATGGAAACTGGAACCAAACTGAAATACAGTGAAACTAACAGAAGTTATGATCCAAATGAATTTAACAGATATCTATAGAACATTTCATTCTAAAACAGAAGAATATACCTTTTCTCAGCACCTCACGGTACCTTCTCCAAAACTGACCATATAATTGGTCACAAAACACACCTCAATAAACACAAGAAGACTGAAATAGTCCCATGCATCCTACCAGATTGCCAGAGACTAAGACTGGTCTTCAATAACAATATAAACAACAGAAAGTCCACATACACATGGACACTGAACAATGCTCTACTCAATGATAACTTGGTCAAGGAAAACATAAAGAAAGAAATTAAAGACTTTTTAGAATTTAATGAAAATGAAGGCATATCATAACAAAACATATGGGGCACAATGAAAGCAGTGCTAAGAGGAAAACTCATAGCTCTAAGTGCCTACAAAAAGAAACAGGAGAGAGCATACACAAACAGCCTGACAGCACACCTGAAAGTTCTAGAACAGAAAGAACCAAAAAATTGATATATGAGACCTCATGAAACTAAAAAGTCTCTGTTAGGCAAAAGACATAGTCAATAGGACAAATCGGCAACCTACAGATTGAGAAAAAAATTTTCACTAACCCCACATCTGATAAAGGGTTAATATCCAAAATGTATAAAGAACTCAAGAAGCAAATCTCCAAAAAAAAAAAAAACAAAAAAAACAAATAACCCAATCAAAAAAATGGGGTATAGAATTAAACAGAGAATTCACAACAGAGGAATCTTGAATGGCTGAGAAGCACTTAAAGAAATGTTCAAAGTCCTCAGTGATCAGGGAAATGCACATCAAAATAACTCTGAGATTCTACCTCACACCAATCAGGATGGCTAAGATAAAAAACTCAAGTGAACAGCACATGTTGGTGAGGATGTGGAGAAAGAGGAATTCTCCTCTATTGTTGGAGGGATGTTAGCAAAAAATGTACAAAATACCCAGGACCCAGTCCACAAAACCCAAGAAGGTTAAGCCAAAGGGCCCAAGTGAAGATGTTTCAATCTCACTTGAGAGGAAGAAGAAAGCAGAAGGCAGAAGGAGGAAAGGAATTGGGTGAGAGAGGGGAGGAAAGGGCAAGGGAAAAGGGAAATATGAACAGGTTTTGGGGTAGACCAGGAGAGAAGCCCTGAGGGTCAGCAGAATAAATGGAAATATACAACCTCAGGAGGTGAGAGGTAAGGTGGCCTTCTAGAATGTACCAGAGACCTTGGAAATGAGAGAATCTCAAAACTCAAATGGAAGAACCTTGGATGAGATACCCAACAGTTGAAAGAGAGAACTTGTGGAGTCCTCCTCCAGGAGAAAGACAGGACTTCCAGTGGAGGGATGGGGTTGCCATCCCACAGTCAAGAACTCTGACCCAGGGTTATTCCTGTCTGGGAGAACTGCAGGGAAAAAAATAGAGAAAAGACTGGGGAAGGAGGTCCAGTGACTGGCCCAATTGAGACCCATCTCAGATGGAGGCTCCAAGGCCTGACACTATTACTAATGCTAGGCTGTGCTTACAGACAGTAGTCTAGCATGACTGCCCTCCGAGAGGCCCAACAAGCAGCTGACTGAGACAAAGGCAGACATTTGCACCCAACCAATGGTCTGAAGTAGAGGACCCCTGTGGTTGAATTGGTAAAAGACTAGAAGAAGTTGAGGAGGAGGGTGACCCCATAGGAAGACCAGAAGTCTCAATGAACCTGGACCCCTGAAACCTCTCAGACACTCAGACACCAACCAGGCAACATACACCAGTTGATATGAGGCCCCCAACACATATACAACAGAGGACTGCCTGGTCTGGCCTCAGTGAGAGAAGATGCACCTAGCCCTTGAGAGACTTGATGCCCCAGGGAATAGGTAGGCTTGGTAGGGTGTGAGTGGGTGTAGGAGTTTGGAGACATCCTCTTGGAGATGGGGGAGGAATGGGATGGGGAACTGTTGGAGGGTAGAACAGGAGGGGGATAGCAACTGAACTGTAAGGAAAGATTTAATAATAATAATAACAATAGCAATAATAAACATAAACAACTGGATCCACTAAAATCTTACAAAAGAGAAAGTGGGGAATAGCTTTGAAAGCATTGGCAGAAGAGACAATTCCTGAACAAAAACACCAGCAACTCAGGCACTAAGATCCAAAATTAATAAATGGGACCTCATGAAACTGAAAAGCTCCTGTAAGGCAAAGGACAGCATCAATAGGAAAAAAAATGGCAGCCTACAGAATGGAAAAGGATCTTTACCAATCCTTCATCTGACAGAGGCCTGATACTCAAACTATATACAGAACTGAAGAAATTAGACATCAACAAACAAAATAATCCAATTACAAGTACAGAGTACAGAGCTAAACAGAGAATTCTTGGCAGAGGACTCTCTAGTGGCTGAGACACACTTGAAGAAATATTCAGCATTCTTAGTCATCAGGAAAATGCAAATCAAAATGACTCTGAGATTCCATCTTATACACATCAGAATGGCTAAGATCAAAAACTCAAGTGACAGCACATGCTGGCTAGAATATGGAATAAAGGGAACACTCTTCCATTGCTGGTGGGAGTGCAAACTTGTACAACTACTTTGGAAATCAATTTGGCAGTTTCTCAGAAATTTGGGAATAGATCCACCTCAACACCCAACCATACCACTCCTGGGCATATACCCAAAAGATACTCCACAACACCACAAGGAGACATGGTCAACTATATTCATAGCAGATTTATTCCCAATAGCCAGAAACTGGAAACAACCCAGATATTCCTCAGCTAAAGAATGGATTTTTTTTATGTGATACATTTATACAATGGAATACTACTATTAAAAACAAAGACAAATTGCAGGCAAATGGATGAAACTATAAAATATCATCCTGAGTAAGATAACCCAGATCCAAAAGGACATGCATGGTATGTTCTCACTTATAAATGGATAATAGCCATAAATCACAGGATAACTATAGTGTAATCTACAGACCCAAATAACCTAAGTACCAAGGAGGGATCAAGGGAGGATGTTTGCATCTCACTTAGAGGGGAAATAAAATAGATATCTGAGATGGATGGAGGAAGGAAACTGAATGGGAAAAGAGGTCAGGAGGGGAACAGGTATGTGGAGAGCTAGACAGGGTGGAAGTGGGCTGGGCGAGAGAATGGAACTCATTGGGGAGGGCCACATCTCTGAGACAAGCTGGAGACCTGGGACAGGGGAGACTCCAGGAAATCTATGGGGGTAACCTTAGCTGAGACTCCTAGCAGCTAGGGATATGGAGACTGAAGTGGCCACATCCTGTAACCAGCCAGGGTTAAAGAAGGAGCAGAAATTGAGGGAATGGACAATCAATGATTGGCCCATAAAATAAATATATCTTTAAAAAATGAAAATGAAACACAAATGGCTGAGATATACTTTTCAAAAATGTTCAATACCCTTAACCATCATGTAAATGCAAAGAAAAACTACTTTGAGATTTCTTCTTACCCCAGTCAGAATGACCAAGATCAATATAATAAATAGCAGTACATACTGGCAAGGATTGAGGGGAAGAGGGACAATTACTCATGGTCGATGGGACTCCAAACTTGTATAGCCACTATAAAAATCAATGAGGAGGATCCAATGGAAGCTAAGAGTCAACCTGCCTCAAGATCCAACTATCACAAGCATAGGCATATACACAAAAGGACTCTGAAACTTGCTACAGAGATAATTGTTCATCCACGTTCTATCCTTGCCTATTCATAATAGCCAGAAATTGGAAACAAGCTAGATGTCTATCAGTTGATGAATGGATAATGAAAATGTGAACCATTTACACAGTCCAATATTATTTAACTGTTACAAGTAATGAAATTTGTAGGTAAACAGCTATAAACAATCATGATTGAGGTAATCCAGATCCAAAAAAGACAAATATTGTATGTTTTCTCTTGTATATGAATGTTAGCTTTTAAGCTTTCTCTATGTATGCTACAATCCATATAACCACAGAGGATATATAGTGAGGGACTCAGGTGGAGGAGGGGATTCCTAAAAGGGGGAAATTAGAATATAGTGCTATAAGAACACTAAAGAGATGAAATAAGGAGGGAAGTAGGAGGAAAGGGTAAAGGAGGGCATATAGAGAGGGACAACTAACACTAAATGCCTTTTGAAAAGCCATGTAGAAACCTACTGATAAAGAAGCTTCCTAAAATAAACACATATATAAAAGGAATTTAAATAGAGTCAACATGTAATTGGGGCAAAATGCCCCAACTAGACATCTTATGCCACGAAGTAAAATCTCTGTGGCAGGAATGGGTTACATCTTCTTGAGTTGTTTACTATAGCTATCCCATGGACCCTCAATTTCACAGACTAATTAATGCAAAGGCTATGGTTTGCTCTCCACAAACAGATGGTAAGGCCTATTGCTGTGGGCAATGTTTATATCATCCAACAGGAGATGTCAAGTTGGTTTCCAACTAGAAGCATCCTTCCTTCTGACTAGCATTCATGGAATGGACTGGAAGGTTTGCATACCACCAGCAGAGAAAGATAATCAAAAATATTATGCATCTACAAAACTTGCACCCTAAAACAGTAACCTACCACCAATATATACTGCTGCAATAGCTCCACAAATGTTATGGGAGGAGGTCACCATTTTTCTTTAAAATTAAGGATCCCTCCATGAGATAGAACCCTTACCCCACAAAGGTAAAGGCCTTGAGACTAAGTAGGTCAAGGGTCAAAGGAAAATATACTATTATTCTGCTAAAGGAGAGTAGCAATAAAATGCCTCCAAATTACATTTTGCTATACCCATAGGTCAATGTATTGCCCAACCCTCATCAGAGAAGCTTCTTCTTTCAGTTGATAAAAATTAATACAGAGACCCTCAAGAGGACAATGTACAGAGTCCCTTAGTCTGAAATGAATGTTCTCATCAACCCTCTCCCATCTAGATTCAGGGAGCCTTGGAAGAAGAAGCAGAAAGATCGCAAGAGCCTGAGGTAACAGATGACTCTAAGGAATCAGTGTCTTCCTGATTAATCAGGATTGATGCACAAAAGAACTCATAGACACAGCAGAGCACAGGTTCAAGTTAGATGGAGTCCCAGCACTGAGAGAGGGAAGTGGCGGTTATAACAGTAACCAAGAAACTGTTTTCAATTAAAGCCTGCTGTAAATGGGACAATCAGTTTTCTACAACAAATGTCACCTCAGCCATGCTCCAGGGTAACCCCATGTTTTTGTTGCAGTTTATGTTGCTATTGCTGTTGTTTATATACTCTTCTCTTCAAATCTTTGCGCTTTTTGCTTTGCTTTGCTTTGCTTTGCTTTGCTTTGCTTTGCTTTGCTTTGCTTTGCTTTGCTTTGCTTTGCTTTGCTTTGCTTTGCTTTGCTTTGCTTTGCTTTGCTTTGTTGTGCTGTGCTGTGCTGTGCTGTGCTGTGCTGTGCTGTGCTGTGCTGTGCTGTGCTGTGCTGTGCTGTGCTGTGCTGTGCTGTGCT